>NC_045172.1:13654327-13714327 GCF_900700415.2 Clupea harengus
TGATCCAGGATCAGGGTGCATAGATACCTGTAAGCACACTTGGACCTTCACTTAGAAATGTTTAATATCTGCCCGCTTAGTGAACACATGGCTGAAATTAGTTGTTGTCTGTGTGTGTGTGTGTGTGTGTGTGTGTGTATGTGTGTATGTGTGTGTGTGGGTGGGTGGGTGGGTGGGTACTGTTCAGAATAGCTTGTATTTCCTGTGAGCCGATGCCAGACAGTTGAAGTATTTTATAACAATCAAATATGCGAAAGCCTGACATTAAGTCCACAGTAAGCTCCAAACAGGCCTCCCCTGACTATCAACATGAACCCCACCCCAGGCATACTCAGTTAACCACATAATAATGGAGAGATGAATTGAAGGGATCCCAAGGCCACTCGCAGTTAGATGTGTGTCTATGTTGTAGTGTTTGACACTGTCAAACTATGTGGTGTTTGAGTGACTTGGCAGGGCTGTAGGTCTCAGGGCTGTGTTGTATGCAGGGTTGTGTGTCTTTTGTGCAAGGTTGTGTGCATAATTGTGTGTGTTTTTTTTTTTTTTTGCACAGGGCTTTGTGTGTGTGTGTGTGTGTGGTGTGCAGGGCTGTGTGTGTGTGTGTGTGTGTGTGTGTGTGTGTGTGTGTGTGTGTGTGTGTGTGTGTGTGTGTGTGTGTGTGTGTGTGTGTGTGTGTGTGTGTGTGTGTGTGTGTGTGTGTGTGGTGTGCAGGGCTGTGTGTGTGTGTGTGTGTGTTGTGCACAGGGCTGTGTGTGTGTGTTGTGCACAGGGTTGTGTGTGTGGTGTGCAGGGCTGTGTGTGTATTGTGCACAGGGCTGTGTGTGTGTGTGTGTGTGTGTGTGTGTGTGTGTTGTGCACAGGGTTGTGTGTGTGTGTGTGTGTGTGTGTGGTGTGCACAGGGTTGTGTGTGTGTGTGGTGTGCAGGGCTGTGTCTGTGGTGTGCTGGTTTGAGGGCTGCTGTTGTTCTAGAACCGCTGACTGCCTGACTGTCAGAGTGACCGCGTGTCCTGATCTGACTGCCTCTGTGCCGTGTGGTGCTGCTTCACTGAGCTGTGATGCCTCCTGACACACACACACACACACACACACACACACACTTACTCGTGCATACACACTCACACGCATACACACTTCTGTCTAAAGAAAAAGAATAAGCCTCTGTTTGATGCTCTGAGACTGAGTTCTCCTGAAGACTAGCAGACTGTGAAGGTGTTTGCTCTCCTTGTGCAAAGGCCCACACATACACACACACACACCACACACACACACACACACACAGAGAGAAAGTGGGAGCGAGTTTTGTGGCTTTCGTACGAATTAGAAGAGGTTTTTTTGTATTTCAGTACAACCTTGAAGTGATCCCAGTTGTGTGAGTAAAGGGTAGGGAAGAGTGGGGTAAGATGAGCCATTTCTTCTTTGGGGTCAATTTGACCCCATTCAATGTTTAACGTCTCTAAATAAATGATTGACATATTTTTTTTTTGCTACATATTTAATATCTTTTCCTAATTTAATGTGGACAACTGGGTAACACACAAAATGAACGTGATGATACTCAATGTCCTGTACACATGCTGTACGCGTAGGTGTTCTATGGGGTCAATTTGACCCCAGGCTGTTTTAATTGTTTAAAATATATAAGAAATATCAGCATTTTACACACACAGTTACTATTCTTGATATCAGAAATAGTTTTTCATTCCAATTGTTATTGATAGCAACAATATGTACTTAGAAATCATATGAAGTCATGAAATCCTTTGTTAGGATCCTGGTGTTATCTCTTTCCGATTTCAGGTCAATCAGTGAGATTTTATGGTGATCTCCATATTTCTCCATAGTCGCGTAACAGGTATTCTGGATGTATAAGGGGGGTGGATGGGGGGGTTGTTTTATTTAAAGGGCTATTTAGGTAGTCAACAAGCAAACATAAAGTACCTGACACATAAACTTGGGTAACATTTTTAATTATAATCATTTTCTGGAGGTTTAAATTGCTGGTGTGAAATCGACCCCAAGGATAAAAGATGTTAATAAAATTTGAAGGTAATAGGAGGGTTAAGGCGACCTATAGTCAAGGGCATACGAGACAGAATCTAATGCATACAACACAAGTTCAGGGTGTGTGCCATCAACTGAAACCTTACCAGTGTGCTTAAGTCAAAAAGACAACAACATATGGGGTCCCAAATATGGTCTGTTGGCTCAGCCTGCCCATGTTTGGTGTAAGTTGAACCAGCTGACAGGGTAAATTGAGCCATTGGATGAAAAAAATTGTATTAACCAGATTTTCAAGTATAATTCTAAATATAACTATTAATAATTAAACCCTCCATTCTGCTGATTTTATTGGTGTTCATGAAAGAAATATTACAGCTTATTTGTCCACAGTTCTGAAACCTGAAGATGGTCTCGAGGATTAGGAAATAGACATGGAAGTCTTAAAGCGAATGAAACTATTCTTTTGAGAAACATTCACAGATGATTTGTTTTTCACAGCCACCATTTTGGGAAAAGTGCTTCGTCTAGCAACCCAGAGCTACACTTTTGTTAATTCACTTGCATGTTTTTACACACTGCCAGCTCATCAACATAACTGATATTACTTTTTAAACTACTTTTGAGGTGAGACTGATTATACCTGACCGAAAAAATCATTTTTTTTTTGTTAACCACTTCATCCACATGCAAGATGAAACTGGAGAATACAAACTTAATTTAGGGTCACATGAAAAAAATGTGTGTGGTTGCCCAGATACAGGTGGTGGGTCAACTTACTAAACTAAGAAAGAGGTGACTAGAGAGAGAGAGAGAGTAACAGAGCGAGGGAATGAGAGAGAGAGAGAGAGAGAGAGAGAGAGAGGGGGTGAAAAAGAAAGAGAGAGATGGAACAAACTGATTAAGGGTGTTAAGTGTCTGTGGTGACTCAGTGTTCTGCCTGCACTGAACCGAGGTTGACATTGTAATCACACAGGCATTCACAGTTGGAGGAACTAGGAATAAACAGACCATGCTTGTGTGTGTGTGTGTGCGCGCTTGCATTTTCCATAATAACAGCGTGCCAGAGTGTGAATTTCTTGTGGAATTCCCAGCCAGCTGTTAGGCTGTAAAAGAGAAAGAGAGAAATTTCTGAGTTGCCACTAGTCAATGTAGAACTTTACTTTCCATTAATGCTCTTCATATCTCTCTCTGTCTCTCAATCACTTTCTCACACACACACACACACACACACACACACACACACACACACACTCTCTTGCATACAAACACACACACAAACACACTCTCTCTCTTGCATACACAAACACACACACACACTCTCTCTCTTGCATACACACACACACACACACACACTCTCTCTCTCTTGCATGCACACACACACAGGTGTTCAATACATACTCCAATGAGGAGTACGACCGGAGGAACGAGGATGTGGACCCTGTGTCGGCCTCGGCTGAGTACGAGCTGGAGAAGAGAGTGGAGAAGATGGAGGTCTTCCCCGTGGAGATTCACAAGGGTTTGTTCCTTCCTCATGATCAGTCACTCCTTCTTTTTTTCTTTCTTTCTTTTTGTCCACCCTCTTTCTCCCAATATGTATCTGCTGTTCCATTTTGTTCCCTTACTTTGTCTCTTTATTTGGGTTTGGTAGCATTGCTGAGCCTGGTATTACTGGGATATGATTTCAACTGTGCTTTAAATGTAGTTTGAAGCTTATGAGCAGAATGTTTGTTTAAGTGTTTGTCTCCCTTCCTCTCTCTTTCTCTCTCTTTCTCTCTCTGTCTGTCTTTTTTCTCTCTCTCTCTCTCTCTGTCTCTGTCTTTTCTCTCTCTCTCTCTCTCTCTCTGTCTTTTTCTCTCTCTCTCTGTCTCTCTCTCACAACCTAAATTTCCCTCGGGATTAATAAAGTATCCATCTATCTATCTATCTATCTCTCTCTGTCTCTCTCTCTGCCTCTTTCTCCCTGCCTCTGTCCATCTGCAGGAGATGATGGGCTGGGCATCAGTATCATAGGGATGGGTGTGGGTGCTGATCAGGGTCTGGAGAAACTGGGCATCTTCGTCAAAACGATCACTGTCGGCGGGGCGGTCCAACGGGACGGACGGTAAGCAGCACATAAATGAGAGGGGGCTTTATCACACACACACACACACATTATGGTAAAACCAGTTTTTTTTTAACTCTTCTGAGTTCAAAAGAAATAGTTATACTTACCTGTCACCTTCCCTAGACTCCCCTAGACAACCTGTAAATACCCCTGTCAGTATAGTTACTGTGTACTGTGACCTGGATCATGTACATAATCCCCAAGTGAGAGATGATTGATCACGAGTGCAGGTGCTGTGGAGCACACAGAGGTACCCTTCCTCATATAGTCTCTTCTGTAACTCTAGTAAGGTGCTGTGGAGCACACAGAGGTACCCTTGCCCATGTACTCTCTTCTGTAACTCTAGTAAGGTGCTGTGGAGCACACAGAGGTACCCTTCCTCATGTACTCTCTTCTGTAACTCTAGTAAGTTCCATGAAGACTCATGTGTTAGACACGGGGTTGAGGCAGTGCAGCTCTAGTCTAGTGGAACCCTACTGTACTTGAGGCATCTGAGTGCTGCTCTTGAAGTACTCCCATGTTTTCTGTCATGTCAGCATGAAGGTGAATGATCTGAGTGCTGCTCTTTAAGTACTCCCACGTTTTCTGTCATGTCAGCATGAAGGTGAATGATCAGATCGTGGAGGTGGACGGCATGTGTCTGGTCGGCGTCACCCAGATGTTCGCAGCCACCGTCCTCAAGAACACCAGAGGTCTGGTCAGGTGAGAGTCTGTCTGTTATGTCTGATACACACCACCCACACACTCGCAAGACAAGCTGCTTTTTGTGTGTGTGTGTGGGGGGAGGGGGGAGGGGGATCTTTTGGTATTTCCTTAGCGAGAAGGCAAAACCATTCACCCATTTTCTAGGGGAAGGTATTGTCATATTTCTTACTATTGAATATATTTTGAAAAGACATGAGAAAATATTTTCATTGAATGGTTTCCGTGATGGTAACTGCTGAAGTCAAAGGGCCATGGGACTTCAGTGTAGTCAATGGTGTCAACATTTAAAAGTTTGTATGTGCTTTTGTGCTATATTTAATATATATCATTTTATTTCATTCAACCGTCATTGACATTAAGCCACGTATTTATTATTGATCAGCACTGGAATTGATCATTTATCAGGCTCTTGATATAGCTCTAATAATTATCCCTCATTAAAAGATAAGGGGTCTGAGAGCCTTCCTTGAAGGTCTTTCATTGAGAGATGTGATGCGCTAGTTGGCACTGAACTGAGTTTATGATTCAGGTTGGTCAGAAACCAGGGGAGAAAGAGATATGAATGGCTTCCACCCTACTATGATCGGAGCCTCTGAGGCCCAACAGTCATGCATGCTAAATACAAAGCATGGAGTCCCTGTGCTGTCATAGAAAACCACAGCACCTACCATAATACCATACTTTAACTCATTCATTTAACTTTATAAATGTATGTATAAATATACATATATAAATGTTTCTCACATTGTATGGTATGTATCATAAGCTAAGCCTGGCTTTTTTGTTGTCAATCTAGTTACATATTGTACAGTGAGATTTGTGCAACATCCTGGTTCGTATGCGGTGAACCAAGTCAATCTGGTAAACATTTACAGTCTGGGAACTGAGGATGTAGTGGAGAGTATCTACAGGTGTTGGTCATAGGTCTTCAAGAATGTGACCTCTGTTGCTCCGCAAACAGCAGGATCGGCTTCAAAACATATGAATTCTGTTCCAGGCTATCAGCATTTCGGTTTATGGTTGGACTGTTAAGTGTGTGTGTGTGTGTGTGTGTGTGTGAGGGGGGGGGGTTCAGTTGAGCTGTTTGAGCTGTTTTTGTGTGAGGATATTGTTGTCCTTTATGTGTGTGATTGTAAGAGAGAGGTTTGTGTGTTGGTGTCTGTGAGGGATTGAGTGAAATGAACGCTCAATTAATGTGTGCCAGGCATTGTGAACGCGTTAATGTTTGACCAGAACTATGTCTCCACCCCATACCCATAGTCCAACACATCAGCTTGGCTCTGCTTCCTCCTGCAGTGACACACCTTGTACCTGATTTATATTGATGGAAAACACTCCCCATACCTCAAATCTTGTGTGATTAATGACACACCTGATCACACAACACACACTGCTGGGGATTTGTTGTCTTATTATTATTGCTAGTAAGGAGTAATGGAGGCTTGTATGTGTGTGTTTCAGTGTGCGTTGTATGAACAGTTGAGGTCAGAAGTTTACATACACTTACATATACCCGTAAGACAATAAAACATCAAAAACCACCACTTCAGAGACTTCATGATACCATAAATGTCTTTTGGCAAGTCAGTTCAGATATCTTAGATATCTTGGATAGATTTGTCCAGATCAGAGACAGATTTATTTTGCTTTTATATTGTCAGAATTCCAGTGGTGTCAAAAGGTTACATACACCAAATTCATTGTCTCTTTAAACAGCCTGGAAGCTTCCGGAAACTGATATCACGACTTTAGAAGCTTCAGATTGACTAACTGGCATTATTGGGAGTTAATTGGTGGCGTGTCCGTGGCTATATTTTAGGGCCTCCTTTCAGACCCAGTGTCCTTTTGCTTGGCATCATGGGAAAATCTAAAGAAATCAGCCAAGGCCTTAGAAAAGAATGATCGACTTACACAAGCCTGGTTTCTGCTTTGGAGCAAATTCAAAACGTTTGACGATACCATGTCCATCCGTACAAACAACATTTACACAAATGTAAACACCACGAGACACACACAGCCATCACATCGTTCCGGAAGGAGAGGTGGGCTGAGTTCTAGAGGTTAACTTATTTTGATGCGAAAGGTTCAAAAGCATCATAGGACAACAGTCGAGGAACTGGTAAAGTAGTTTGAGAACTGGTACGAAAGTGTCTACATCCACAGCAAAAGAGTGCTGTATTGTCATAACCTGAACGACTGCTCCAACCAGCATAAAAAAAGCAAAACTAAAGTTTGTCGATTTAGATTTAGTGAAGTTTATAGATCTTACTAAAATTTGATCTTACTAAAGACTAAAGTTTGCCTAAGTTTGTAAATCTTACCATATGGAGGAATGTTCTCTGGTCAGATGATGATACAAAATTAAAACGGCTTGGCCATAATGATCAACGTTATGTATGGAGGAATAAGGGAAAGGCTTGTAACTCAAAGAACACCATCGCAACCTTAAAGCACAGGGGTGGCAGCATCATGTTGTGGGGTTGTTTTGCGGCGACAGAGACTTGGCCAATCATAAAATTGGTGGCGTCATGGAGAAGGAGAATTATGTGGATATTTTGACACTTCAACCTGAAGACATCAGCCAAGAGACTAAAGCTTGGACACAAATGGATCTTTTGGCAGGACAGTGATCGTAAGCATACCTCCAAAATGTCTATCACACAAACCCTGTCCTTAATCCAATAGCCAGTTTGTGGGCTGAATTGAAAAAGCGGGTTCATGCCAGGAGGACCACAAACCTGACTCAGTTGCACGATTTCTGCCGGGAGGAATGGGCCAAAATTCCTGCAAAGTGTTGTGGAAGACAACCTCCAAGCGTTTGATTCAAGTTACACAAAGGCAGTGCCCCTAAATATTCACAAAGTGTAGATAAACTTTTGACCATCTGATAATGTGATTAAATAAATATAAGCTGAAAGTAAAAATCCTCCCTGCTGGAAATTCTGGAATTTAGTACAATTGACTGAACAAACAGAGGGGATATATATTGAAATTTTCACAAATAATTAAAAAAAAACGACTTAAAATGTATTGAGCCAGGGCATATGTAAACCACTATTGTATATCTGTCTGTCTCTGTCTCTCTGTGTGTGTGTGTGTGTGTGTGTGTGTGTGTGTGTGTGTGTGTGTGTGTGTGTGTGTGTGTGTGTGTGTGCGTGCGTGCGTGTGCATATTTGGGTGTTGTGTTAATCAGTGCCTAACTTCATCTACACCCCTAAAGCTTCCTGATTGGTCGGGAGATGCCTGGGGTGGAGAGCGAGGTGGCCCGTCTCATTTGTGAGACCCTGCACCAGGAGAACACCAACAAACACCAGAACCAGAGTCGGGACCATCAGGACCAGAAGCAGGGCGAGGAGGAGGAGGAGGAGGAGGAGGAGGACCTGGTGAAGAGTGATGACCCGGAGGTGAGGAGGATCTGGAGACCATACTGTGTTTAAATACAACACCATCTCCGCGGAACAGCCCAGCCTCAGTGCAGTGGCCCTGTAGAACATGGGTCACTCACCTGCCATGGAATACATGCTACTACCCTTTACAATTAAGCACAACTGCCTTTGTGACTTGTATGTATGTACTATTTGTGTAAATCCTATGCTTATAATGAACACAAATTGTGGTGTGTGTGTGTACGTGTTGTGCATGTGTGTGTGGCCTCGTCCTCAATGGCTCAGAGAGAAAACCAAGAGGAAGAGGAAGAAGAGAGCAAGCATGAAGTCTTTGATGACTTGGAGAGCGCAGAATGGACTCTACCTGAAAACCTTGATGCCATTGAGTCGGGAGAAAGATTCAAAGAGGTATGCTAAGTGATTCAGTTTGTTGTTTCTGCATAAGGGTCGAGTCTTAAGGATGATATATGCACTGTACTCCCTTGCAGTGAAGTAATCGCCTAGTCTTTGCAGTCTGCAGGATCTAATTAAGTTTGCAACTGCAGTCTGCAAGAGGGATTGATGTCCTACTTGAAGACAGGGCACATGATCATGATCTTTATAGCTAGAATGCGAGTACATAAGTACATACTCTGAACTTGTTTTTAGTGCCGATAGCAAGCTGTGGGAGGCCATCATTACATGTGACCCTGCACGGTGTTGTTATGTCACACTGTGTTTGCGTTCCTACAGCTCAAAAACAAGCACATCGCAACCTTAGCAGAGCTGAAGAAAATGAAAGAAAAGGTAAGAGAAAGTTGGGTTCCCCATCTTCCTTTATTCACAAAGGGTTTTGTTGTCCCAAATATGTAGCTAGGGGTTTTGTTGTAACAAATATGTAGCTAGGAGTTCTGTTGCCTCATATTCTATTCTGTAGGGCTGTTCATCCAGCACACGCTTTTATCCAGAGCAACTCGCAGTACAGGACAGTTGTACACTTTTATCAGGATATGTGGTCCAACTAGCTAGCTCTCTAGACACATCCTCTGGGATCTCAGAAATGATCCCAGGGGAAAATAGGGCTCGCTAGTAAACTAGTTCACTGAATTGGTCACTAGCAGAGAGGTGGGTCACTGTTATGGAGCAGGAACTTTGGGAATATCCACGGACAATAAAAATCATGGAGAAGTCCTGGGACACACTTTGTCATTCATTTCAGACACACTTTTCTCCAAAAGTGACCTACACAGTTAGCATGAATGTGAGAAATCAATATGCTTTCAAACACTATCAATATGAACTAAAACAATAACAATACCACCACCACCACTACTACTACAACTGCTAGCAACAACAACAATAATTAATTTGCTCCAGAGTTGCTCAGTGTAAAGTAAATATCCCTCCTTGTAGATGCGCGTGTATGAGGGGGAGCGAGCATCCTGGGAGCTGCAGGGTGTGGAGCTGGAGAGGAGGTGGCAGGAGAGCAGCGAGCGTCTGCAGACACTGGAGGGCTACTGGCAGGAGTCGCAGCGGCTGTGCGAGACAGTCAGCCAGAGGCTCAGCCAGGCCCAGGCCCAGCATGAGGCCCTGGAGCGCTGCTACCAAGACACCCAGAACCAGCTGCAGGAGCACCAGCAGAGGTGAGTGTGGAAAACAGACACACACACACACACACACACACACACACACACACACACCCTTGCTGCAGACATACTATATATTCTTGTCACTCTCACCCACCCTCACATACACATGATAGGTGAAAATTCACCCTATTTACCTCAGGACTCCGGAGCTGCATATAAGTATATTTATTAGACAAACAACAATTGCAATTGGGCTCACTCACAAAACAAGTATGAAAGTGAAGCCCTGATAAACACATCGCACAAGGTTTATATAGACAGAAGTTGAGCGTTCAGCGAGATAACCACGTGGTGGATTTCTGATATCCGAGGCAAGGATGGAAGTTTTGCAAGGTCGGAAGAAGCACAGTTCGAACCTTCTTATCACTTCTGGTCTAAACATGCTCTTGTACATGTGCAGACTAAGTGGCACCTAATATTCTAAGTTACACACACGCAGAAACACAGAAAAGCCATGTTCCTGCTTACATAAGTACATGATTCATATAAGGTAATTAATAATACAAGGCACTTGATTATTATATTCTTAAGTCATTAACAGTGTTTGGAAATTATCTCCATCAACACACATGTACATCAGATAATTTATATGTCCACAAATAAGTACACACACACTCAGGCATAATGCACATATCCATATACTAACATAAACATATATAAGATGCATGCAAGTATGTATACATACACCTGCAGAAAATCTTGCAGAAATGTACCCATTTGTTTTAACAAACATGCAGTTGTGTATGACAGGTATACATATGCTGATAAGTGTTTTATTTGAGTCATTTCAGAGGGAAGAAACGTTAGCTTTTTGTTTTGTTTGCGCCTCGACCGCTGCCTCAGTCGACTTTCTAAAAGTCCACCAGTATTGCCCAAGTCTCAACCAGAGCCAAGCCCCTTTAAAATATTCATTACTGCGCAGGCAATTTTTATTTTTATCACATATCAGTATTTTTCTGGGAGGTATTTTTAGACGTGCCTGATGGCCGTTTGTTGTGTTTGCAGAGAGGCTGAGTTTGTGAACAGGGAGGAGGAGCTGAGGAGGGTCCTGGAGGAGAGGGAGAGAGAATTCCAGAAGAAAGTCGAGAAGCTGCAGGAGCAGGTACAGCCATAGTTTGGGGCAAAAACAAACAAACAAACAAAACAAAACAAACAAACAAAACAAAACAAACAGACAAGTGTATGTATGTACACACACAGACATAATCAAAAACACACTCGCACACACAGAGACTCTGTGTGTGTTTTTCATAACACAAATCTGTACACATACGCACACACACACACACACACACACACACACACTCTCTGACCATGAGTCAGGATGTCATGATGAAACAACTTCATCTCATATTTCAACTGTGTGTGTATGTTATGACCACTAACAGAAATAATACTGCATAGGTTGTGACAAAAGCAAGCATACCAGCTGCCATCTTGATTTCAATCTATCTTCATTTAAGTTGATTAAAGTGCCATAGAGGAAGGTTAGAAAATTGATCGCCCTTCTTGTCCAACACACACACACACCCTCTCTCTCTCACACACTCACTCACACACACTCTCTCTCTCTCTCTCTCTCTCTCTCTTTCTCTCACTCTCTTTTAGATGGCTGCACTTGAGGGCAGGGGCCGGGCGGGGCAGCGGGCCCCAGCTGAGCTCCGGGTCCCCGGGGGAGAGAGCCGGCTCAGCAGCCCAGAGTCCGGAGCCTCCGACCGGAACGGCCTCTCCACTGATGAGCCCATCTCTGGTAGGTCACCACTGTTCCCTGATTTACGGATAAAAGACAAACCCTTGTTTGGGAATATAGGCTGGGTTGGGTCAGTTGTTGAAGTGAGTAATTTGCGGAATGAATAGGTGGAAACTGGTATGAAGTGGATGAGTGGTGTCCTGCAACAATGTAACCATTTCTCTCTCACCTCAGAAGGACAGACAGAATGAGACAGAGAGAGGGACAAAGGCAAAGAGAGAGATAGAGAGACAGACAGACAGAGAGAGAGATAAAGAGAGAGAGAGAGAGGAAAACAAAAAGGAGGATTTAATCCCGACCTCCCCAGATCCAGACCTGGGTGATGTGGTGCCGGAGACTCACCGCCTGGACTGCAGTGCTCACCGGGCCAAGGCTCAGCTGGCACAGAGGTCCCGCCGCCAGCGGCCATCCAGACACAAGCTCCGCGAGTCGGCTCGCAAGTCTTCCGGCCAAAACCAGGTCAGGCACCCTCCGGAACGTTCTCTCTATCGTCTAATCACAGACGTCTTTCACAGGAGATGCTGTACACATGCTGTCCTGACTTCATTCAGTGATATAGAAAACCAAAAAGTGATGTTTGATTAAACACGGGGATAATATATTCTGAACGTGTTACTTATTTACTTAACTATTAACTATTAACTTGTCATACCATAATCATTATGAGGTCACCTACTGAGGCCATTAGGAATACCACTAGCTATGGCATGGAAATGCTGAATTAGGACCAGTTATATCTCTATACCTCCATGACAACCATTATAATGGGTGGTTTGGCTGCTGCTTGGTGTGTGTGTGTGTGTGTGTGTGTGTCTGTGTGTGTCTGTGTGTGTCTGTGTGTATCTGTGTGTGTCTGTGTGTCTGTGTGTATCTGTGTGTGTGTGTGTACTCACAGGAGCCAGAGGAGGGGGAGAATGAGCCGGTAGAGTCCAGCAGTAAGAGGAAGTCCCTCCTGGAGAGTTTCACCCTTCCCGTGCCCATCCTGACCCCAGAGGTGGGGGCACAGGGCACAGGGGTAACGGCCTGCACCCCCCAGGGCGGGGGTCAAGGGGAGGTCAGCGCAAGCCCTAGCATGTCTCCCCCGACGGATGTGTCCAGCCCCCACTCCCCCTCCAGTCTCCTGCAGAGTCTAAGGAGCCGCCACTCTAAGAGCAGGGACAAGAGCAAGGCTAACAGGAGCAGAGGTGTGTCTGTGTCTCTCTGTGTGTGTGTGTGTGTGTGTGTGTGTGTGTGTGTGTGTGTGTGTGTGTGTGTGTGTGTGTGTGTGTGTGTGTGTGTGTGTGTGTGTGTGTGTGTGTGTGTGTGTGTGTGTGTGTGGTGTCAATAAATAATTTCTCAGGTTACGAGCTGTCATTTGAAATTATTTTCACTGGATTACACTGGGTTGTTGAGGAAACTCTCTGTAATTTATTAGTATTTTATCAAGCGTCTGACAAAGGCCTCTGTTTCAGACGAGGATCCAGACAGCTCGTCATCAGGGAAGTCCAAAAAGAGATTCCCCGATTTCAGGTAGGTTTGTCCAAGCTACGTATGTTAAGTAATATTACTATATTGCTTAAACAAGTAAAAGAACATGACTGGTCTGTTTCATACTATTCTAATACACCTTTGATTCTTTGTCATTAAGTTTGCATTCATTAGCATTTAGTCATTAATGGTCTAAATGTGCTCTCAGAAGTAAAGCCCACTTTCAAATGAAAAACAATCAACTCGCGTCTGGACTCTTCTGGAATGTTCTCATTCCCTTTAGTGGCCTGAGGAAGTCTGCTGGCAAAGGTCGCAAGCAGGAGAAGGATGCTCTGCGAGGATCCCTGGAGAGCAGGTTCGTCATGAGTGAGCTGCCTCTTCCTGGAGGAGTGACGGGTTACTCCGCACTTAGCGTTAGCCTTTACCAGAGTCCTCACCTGAACTCTCTAAGCAAAACCATCAGACAGAACCCTGGGTTACCGAAGCAGTTATGTAACTGATAGCATAATATATTTCATTACCCATGCCTGCGTATGAGATGCTCAGACAGTCTTATGTGTTACAATTTCGAGTCAAAATGCTGTGAAGCTTCTCTAAAAATACCCGCTCAAAATGCTCAAAGCCATTTCAGATTTGCGGTAGACTCTGATGTGTTTGTCATCTTTCTGTGTCTCTGTCTCCGTCTCTTTGTCTCTCTTTCCATCTCTTCCTCTTCCTCTCTCTTCCATCCCTCTCTTCCTCTTCCTCTCTCTTCCATCCCTCTCTCTCTCTCTCTTTTGTCTCTCTCAGTGTCTGTTTCCATCTCACTCCCTCTTCCTCATTGTTGATGCCCATGTCCCTCTCCCGTCCACCTTAACCTCCCTGTCTGTCTGTCTGTGTCTGTTTGTCTCCATCAGGGGCTCTGGGGACCTGCTGGACGTCTCCAGTGGGAACGTGTCCCCCACGGGCTCCTTGTCCGCCGTGCCCTCCTGCATGCCCTTCTCCTGGTTCGGGGACAGGGAGCGGGACCGTGAGCGGGAGAAGGAGCAGTCCCTGTCCAGCTGCAGCCTCCCCCACACACCCACAGACAGACACGCTGACACATCCGCACACCGCGAGAAGGTGAGGGAGATGGAGAGAGAGGAAGGGAGGGAGGGAGGGAGGGAGGGACAGTGAGACAGTGAATAGGAGAGGTTTTCAGAGTGCTTATTTTCTACTTTCACTACTATACACACACACTCTCTCTCTTTCCCTTTCTCACACACACACACACACACACATATATGCTAAAAGACATACAAACAGACCAGGCATTGCGAGGGCGGGAGAGAAGAAGTACTGAGAGCAGGAGAGACAGATGACAGACAGAAGTGGGACAGGAACAGTCCCTTTCCAGCAGCCTCCACAGACAGCACAGCGCCTGAGCCAGAGAGAAGAGCACTACTATGTAATCCTGTGCCATATCTCTGGTCTCTGCTCTGTGGTCTCTGGTAGGCCAGGCAGACCACTGAGTTGGTAACCCACCTCTTGGCCATTTGTCTTCTCTCGACTCTGAACAGACCAACTTGTCATGGCACTCTCTACTGTCTCACTCCCTAGACTTGGTACAGTATGAGAACTCGACTCGAAAGCTCTTTTACATCTCCAGTACCCCTTCAGACTGATACTTGGTAGCCGTCTACTAATGCTAGTTTAGTTTTGTAATAGAGGCCCCGTCTACACCTGGCATTAAATATGCTTAGCTTGATATGGACGTTGCATAGTGTCAGTGTGGTTCAGTTTGCGTGGGTGTGGTTATCTAGATGTTGAGTTAGTAGGGCATGCATTGGAGCTGAAGTGTAGTTGGAAGATGGAGCAGCAAAAGATGCGTTCAGTATTGCACATGAAAGATGCAGTAACTTCACCTGATCAGCTGAAGTGATCATTGTGTTCTGATCATAGCGATCTGCTATTAATGTCTGTTGTAAACGGGGCAGTAGAGTGCTTGTACGCAATGACCTGTCGTTTTTATAGAGAAGTGATGTTTTCAACTGTATGCAGCAACACTGATTTGCAGAGAAACATCTGACAAATGAATACATACAGATTTTAGTAGGTCAGAGCGAGTTGAGACTTTTTGAAACTTTGAAACTTAGGCCTTTGCCATTCCCACGGCAGTCTGAAGTACTGAGTATGAGGGATTTTGTAGTCTGAGCTCATTGGTTGAAACTCTGGCGTGCTCTCATAATGGATTGAAATTTCTCCTCTCAAAATAGAAGTAGCTGTCTGACTTATGGAAGTGGGCTTTATTTATTCACTGGATGTTTTAAAATGTGTTGGGAGTAGTGTTTGCCCTTTGCATGGGTTTGTACTGCATGCATTTATAGTTTTCATTCCGACTTTGTAACAATATTTAACAACGTAATATTTAACAATCTATTCTTCTATTCTTAATGCCCCAAACTAGCATTAGCTATGACTAACTCAAGCGCTCGATATGAACTGAATACTGATCTTAGACTTGTGCTAAAATACGCCTACTTACCTGGGGAGTTGGTGGGAAATGCCAGTGTCCTCATTGGGCGCGTGTGGTGTGTATGTGTGTGTGTGTGTGTTTGTGTGTGTGTGTGTGTGTGTGTTGGGCTTATTTTCTATATTTGTGTGTGTATTGGTTTGTTCTTGTCTTCCATGTTTGTGTGTATGTGTGTGTGTTGGAACTCGTTGCAGAGTCTCTCTGTGACTGATGAGTCCAACCCCAGTAGCCCGCGCTCTGCCTTGGCGGCACTGCTGTCGGATCGCCGTCCGACAGCGCGCTCTCACAATCTCGCCTTCTCCTCCAGCGAGGTGAGTGACCCTGGAGGGGGCCAGGGGGCAGAGGTCACAGGTCATATGTGTGTTTGGGGGGTGGGGGGGGGGTCTTGGCATAACCCTTCGACTTTGAGAGTTCTCGGGCAGTGCTGTCGGTAGAGCTTGTTACTGAGAATGTCAGGAGGTGATACTGTAGTCATGTTGGAAGCCTGTGTTGTTTTGGAGTAGAGAGAGTGTGTCTGTCTGTCTGTCTGTTTGTATTTTTAATGTACAAGAATAGATGTGGAAAGTAAACAAAGGAATGCAAAAGAAAACAAAACAACTACCTTAAAAATATTGTGTTTGAAGAGCAAAGTAGATCAAATGTGTGTGCGCAAGCAGGAAAGTAAGTGTGAGAAGTGATAGTCCTCTAGTCTGCATGGCACCAGCTGTCATAAGAGGGATATTTAAGGATCATCATATACTATACTATCCTATCCTATCCTGATGACTTACTGCTATGCATTGAAGTTGATTCCCTCACTATACTGTATGTGCACATGTTAAGGTCTTGCACGTCAATGCATGCACACTTGGTAACACCAACGCACGTGCATGCACACACATGCTCATGCACGCGCACACACACGCGCTGCACTCAGGTGTTGTGCAAGCACTGCTCCACCCTGCCTGAGAGGAGTGTAGCCTCTGGTAACATTGTTTCACAGAAGGTGAAGGTGAGTCCCATGCTAAGGTTCAGGTCTGCCTATTATCTCTGATAGGGGACTTCACGCCATTTATCTCTTTCAAGCTTTTCTGTCTGTCTTTTCCCAGTGCCTCTCTCTCTCTCTCTCTCTCTCTCTCTCTCTCTCTCTCTCACTCTGACTCTCACTCTCTCTCTTTCTGTATGTGTCTCTGTCTCTGCCTCTCTCCATCTCTTCCTCCCTCTCTCTCTCTCTCTCTCTCTCTCTCTCTATCTCTATCTCTATCCCTGACCTCATTTTCTCAGTTGATTGCTGTTCTAGATGTGAGGCTATTCTAATTATCTCTCTTCTCTATTCCGCTGTTGTGTGTGCAAACTTTCATTTCTCACAGATATTTCTCACAGTTATTTACCATCTCACCCTGACACACAAACCACTAACACAATACCTCTTGATTAGTCACTCTACACCCCCTCATTTTAATGAATACAAATAGAAACTGGATATGTTTACTTCCTTTCCTGTCTTATGCATAAGTCTTGCTGTGCAATGTGCATTATTGCTGTTCACTGTTGAATAGTGTTAAATAATGTTTTATTTACAGACTATAGATAATGACCCTCCACCAACAAGAAAGGGCTACTTGTGGCAAAGCCGACCCCTGTCCGAATGGACCAATCAGCAGGTCTGTCATTGGCTGATGGGCATGAACATGGACCAATACATCCCAGAGTTCACAGCCAGAGGTGTTGACGGACAGAAGCTTATGAATTTGGACAGCAGCCATCTGAAGGTTTGTGCAACACCTTGAGAAACTCTGCAAAGACTCTGAACAGTGTACCAGTCTACACTGCCCTCTACTGGAGCCTGTGGAGCTGAACACTTTTTTAATTCTAACTCATTTAATTCATTCCTGGATGAAATTGGGGGCAACGTGAACTCTGTTCCTTTTATTTAAAAACACTGCACATTGCAATGAAGCAGAGCCCTCTACAGTATATGCTCAATTAAGGTTTTCTCTGATGTCTTGAACTGGCAGTCTGCTCTGACTATACAAGGCTAATTAGAGCACCCTGTGCAGGTAGATGTCTATAGAGTCTAACCAGAGATAAATGGATAGAGGAGGAGAGAGAAGAGAGAAATAATGTATACTGAATATGAATGAATAAATGGTTGAATAAATTAATGTGGTTAAATGCTTTGCTTGCAGGAGCTGGGAGTGTCCAGTCATAGAGACCGCTCCGGTCTAAAGAAGAAGCTCAAGGACATGAGAAAGATGCAGGAGAAGATGGAGAAACGCCACGCCAAGAGAGAGAAAGAGAGACAGAAGGAGAGAGAGAAAGAGGCTCGGCGGAGCACCAAGCCTGCCAACACCGACTCTGTCTGCTAAGGTCCCTTAGTGACCCCCCACCCCACCCCTACCCCACTGACCCTTGCCCTTCTGTGTGTGACCTCAGTTTGAGGACGCAGAGAGAAACTACTATTTGCCAACCTCCACGGATCTCGCCATGATGTGGATAAAGGCAGCGGGTAATTTCACAGCATCACCTGTTAATCCAGATTATTTGTGGTCCCAGAGGAGATGAGTCTCAGAGCCTGTAGTGCCTGAACTAGTTCATGATTTGATATCAGGACTGCATTGAACTATTCAGGAACATTATGCTGTCTAGATTGTTCCCCCTCTCCTGCATTCAAACACAACTGATATTAACCTATTTCAGTGCTTTTTAATCATCAATCAAATCTGGAACTTAATTTGATGGTTAAGTTTTCACATGTAGCGCAAAGGTAATTCCACATTACATTTCACAGGGGAACATTTCCCAATAAACATGATACCACAAGGATGTGTGATATGTAAGAATCGGTGAGCAAAAATGAACTAGCTTCTATGTACTGTATTTCTGTACTGTATTGGTAAAATGGCGTACATAGAGTGTCACCTAACGAGGACGCCACCAAACCGTGACATACTCTTGCATGGCACTTCATTGCTTTGTACAGTGGAGTGCGCCAATGATGCAATTGACTTAGTTGGAAAAGTAAATGATGTACATTCTTTTTATATGTAATAGTTTTTATGGGATTGGAAATGGCTGGATGTACATATCTTCTCAGAACGAATGTTGTACATATTCAGGGTTGTAACTAGAACTGAAGCTTTGTTGTGTCGATGAGCAATGGTGGCTGTTTTACTTGTCTAATAAATAAAAGACGTTTTATACAGTACAAGGTGTCTGAAACACTTAATTTTTTTATAGGTACATCATAGATCAGTGTTCAATTTCAAAGGGACTTTATTATCATCACTGTAATACGATAAAAGATCTGTATCACATAGTAAAGGTATCTCACTAAAAGTGATTTTAATACCCATATTATCCTGTTCAACATCTGCATGTGAATGTATTTGTGTTCAGTCAGAACACAGTCTAGTATATTCTGCACATATTCTTATTTCTAACGTAGAAAGAGAAGGGTTGCAGTGTGTTTAAGTCTTACCCTGTATGCTATGGTTGTGGTGTCTGTGGTTAATTGGGTTTTGCATTTGCCTTACCTGGATAAAATGTAAATGATTATATGCACACCTAGGGCTGGGCGGTATGACGGTATATACCGTGCAACTGTAGAAATGTGTCTACCGGGAGAGATTTGGCCATACCGTTTCAACCGCGGTATACTCTTATTTTGAAATCCAATCGATTTATTTTTAGATAATGACCTCCGAACTATACTTCATCCCTCTTATTCTACAGTAACTCGCCAAAACAATAGACATTCCTCCAACAATACCTCTTTAACGATTTTGTAGCCGTTTTGTGATTTCTGCTGAGAAATAAAATAGAACTCTAAAGTTTCAGGTGTTGCATAGCAACCCATTACTTCCCGTTACGTTAAATGACCGGACTACTTGCGGAATGATATGAAAGATGGTCAGCGGTCATTACATTTTCGCAGCAGTGAACATACAGAAATTACAGACCTGCGAACGTTGGGGTGGCCAATTCAAATCAACGGAACTTTTTTTGAACATTCTAAAGAGCCCGATACCCAGTACAATTTTTAAGCACATAACCTGCAAGGACTATCATGCCTACTTGTTGAGTAATCCTCGACTGTTGGGCAAGATTCAATATACTGAAAAATATGGACTGAAAAGTGTCTAGTGTAGGCGTTTATTTTTCAGTATTTCAAAGTGAATGAGCTGTGAGAGCACAAGAACAGTGAGCGTCTAGCAGCGATTATTATATACATCTATCTATGTATGTCAACGGCGATTACGGCCAAACCAACGAGATTCTAAGTAATATGGAGACAAAACTTTTTTTGGTACTCCACGTAGATCATAAACCTTTGAATATAAAAACGACTCAGTGAAATCGGTTAAGAAATATAAACGCTATCTATAGTGCTTTTTATCCAGAAAAACTGCAGCTCCATCATTTACTTGCGTCTGTTTACAGACCAGTCATCACCTCGTCATCACGTTAGCACGTCGCAGCAACGGGCTGAGGCGGTCAATGGAGCGTCTATGTATATATGTCTATGTGTAATGGCCAACTTGAGTTATCTTCTGAAAGTACATTAAAGAACCACTGAAACATAAGCACTGGACTAAATGCCACAGAAAGATTTTTACTTTTTCTTTTTTTTTTACATACACTTTGCTTTTATTTGACTATTTAAAGATTCAATGGATACTGGCCACTATTGCTTAGGCCAATAGCCTATTGAGGCAGTATTGTTTCTGCACCTTAGTGTTCTTAAGGGTCAATAAATAAATGTCTGTGGACACATTTCGCCACCGCTGAAGTGTCCTCTTTTTCAAAAACCCAAATCTGGTCACCCTACGTATAATAAACCGTGATATATACCGTAACCGTGATATAAAATTACAAATACCGTGATAGAAGATTTTGTTCATATCGCCCACCCCTATGCACACCAAACATACATTATAGAACGTGTAAGAATATTGCACAACACTTAAAGCCTCCAGAAAACTCCTTCCTCTTTATTCGACAGATAAACAAAAAATGAAAGCAATGAAATTAACTCCAACTTCAGAAAAGACAGAGTAATGTGGGCAAAGTAATGTGGTTTTTTTTGTGTGTTTGTGTGTGTCTGTGTGTGTGTGTTTGCTTAGTGTCTCTTCAGTTTTACACACTCCACTTTCCACCATGGAATATTACTTAGGTCAGTTTTCCCTTTACTTTGGTTGAACAACTCAAACGCCTTCACCCCCATGCACATCTGTACACGCGAATCCCCAGTGGCCTATGTAACGAGACCTGACAAATGTTAGTTGTTTTGATATAATATCTGTACCTAAGTTGGGGTATGGTGGAATTTATCCACAGTGAAGACTGAAATGGTCAGCTGGACACTACATCACGCTTAGTACCTAATTCTAGGTCAATTATCCAGGTACAAGTAAGGTGCGGTATAAGGACATTTTAAAGGAGATTGATTAGGAGATATAAAAGAGAAGCAAACAGGAGAGCACCTTGGTGATAGTTTCCATGGGAAAGCATGGCTCAAGTCCTTATCTGATGGCAAAATCTGGAATTAATCTTTGTGGTTTCGTCTATGGTGTCCTCTCTGTGCCATTAGGTAGTGTAGAAAAGCACACAGGTGCTTTTGAGATCGTTAAAGGGTAGGATCCTAGGTCTGTGACCCTCCAAAGTTAATACTACATCCAAAATACTGACAGTCCATCGCGACACTAGTGGTAGTAGGGAATTTCTGAATTGGTCTTCTGCTAAGGTAACTGCATAGTATACAAAAAACTGGAGTATTAAACATAAGGCATTCAACATCCAAAATATATTTACATTCAATAAAAAACAGTCTTTTATGCTAAAAAAACTTTCTTTTGAGGACAATCTTTCAGAGAGTTCTTTCTTTGGTCTACACAGCAGAGGTACCTGCTGAAAATAAATACATACAGACGTAAGACATGTTCGGTTCAAATATATACAAAAATGTATCAAATGTTCACCTCCAAACCTTTAAAAATGTTGGGAAAAAAAACAAGACAAATTTGAAACACAACGGACCACTGAGAATAGATTTTTTTACAGACATAAGAAATGATAACACTTTTTTTTTTTTTAAATATCCTTTTGTTCTTACCATAGAGCATATAAATGAGAAGTGTTAGATGAGGAAAAAGGCAGCACTGTTATGAGTATCCCTTAAGAAAGAAAAGAAAAGAAAAGAAAAAGGGTTTTTTTTTTCTCTTTTGTTTTGAAATTCACAATCACAAGTTCAAAATGTGCAAATGCAGTCTCTCCCAAGCACAAGGGAATGACATATTTGGGGTAAAAAATTGTTGGGGGCTGGGGGCGCAACAAAATTATTATGCCATTTCTGAGTCAAGCGGTCGATGGAAGCTCCCAGAAAAAAAGTGAGTGTTAAGAGTAGCTTTCATTCTCATTCCAGGTCGTCATCCACTGCTTCTTCTCCGGAGTGTCCGGCTCGTTCTGTCGCTCCTCCTTTTTTATCCGCACCGCGTTGTAGCTGGGAACACTGTCACTGTACTTGGAACGCTTGAAAAATCCACACTGCAGAGACAGGACAAAACAGTGCATTAAGTGTCTGTGTCTGTGTCTGTGTCTGTGTCTGTGTCTGTGTCTGTGTCTGTGTCTGTGTCTGTGTCTGTGTCTGTGTCTGTGTCTGTGTCTGTGTCTGTGTCTGTGTCTGTGTCTGTGTCTGTGTCTGTGTCTGTGTCTGTGTCTGATGGACATGCTTTCTTGCTATGTTGTGGACAAAGTTAGTGGGGGAAAAAAAACACAGTGACATCTGCATGCTCGGCCCGAGAGCACAGTTCTTATCATGTTTGCAATTCAGAAGATGACAGACACAGTAGAACCAGAGCCGAAGAAGTGCAGAACCTCAGAGGAGTGAGGAACCTGCAGACAGGAGGTGGAAGAATAAAAGAGCACAACAAAAAATAAAGCCATCCAAAGAGAACCCCGCTTCCAGCTGCCCACAGAAAACCAAGCCAGGTGCAGAGAATGATCTGGAAACACTGCAAAGAAAAGCCCCCAATCAGAACATTGGAGCTGCAGTTTGTGTCGGCCATTCAGAGCAGTACTTATTGAAGACCTACTGTAAATAAGTATATCAAGCTTTGATCTGACAAGAAAACGTTTGCCCCATGTATGAGAAGCATTCACTTCATTCTTCCAAGCAGCATTCTCTCATCCATACATGAGTCTCTGTTCTCTGTGAAGTCACTACTGAATGCTGTGCAGAGTAAAAACAAAGCTGTGGGAGCTGCCACCAGTCTGCCCCTTAGCCAAGGCAGCAGTAGCCCGATAGCTATTACTGAAGCCATTGCAATAGCACCCGTTAGCACTGAGAGTTCGGAAAGCCCACACTCCCTTGCTGGCCCAGGAGGTGTGTATGGGTTACCCAGTGCACTCTCGCTTTGGGATATCTGCCCCTCTGGCGCCCTTCTCAGGCCTCTGAGGTCAGTTTCTCTTTTTCTGAGGGGTCATCGTCTTTGTTGCCAAAGAAACCACACTGAAAAGAACATCATGGTCAATTTGTAACACAACACATTTATGGAGATGGCACACTGTCAAAATACTTGGCTAAAAACAAATAACTGGTGTCTATTTTGGAGCAACACACATGAAATCATTGTAATACATCTTTGCTCTTTGTTGCTTTTGAAGACACCACTGTGCCACACTGCTTCAGACTTGGGTAGTGCTGTTTCAGAATATAAAAATTCCCCTCAATATTTGCTGTCATCCTTATGGATTTGCTGGATTTAGGTGGAGCTACAAGAAATACAGCTACTAAAATCAGCTAGCTCAATGTGTATGAATGTATAAAGGCACTTACAGCCAGAGTAACATACAGTGCAGGGAATTCTTGACTGGTGTTATTACCACCTTGAGCTACGGAAGCTTAAGTGGAGCATAAGAGGACTGTCACTCTCATGCCAGACTACCCAAGTCCCAGTGACAGGGACAACAGTGAAGGAATGGTAACTATGGCAACGTCATGGAAACCGTCTCATTGTACTCCCTCACCTTCCAGAGCAGGAAGATGAGCAGGCCCAGCAGCAGCAGGCCCAGCAGGATGGCCACCAGGATGATCCACCAGGGCAGGCCGCCATACTGCGCCACCCGCCTCTCAGGGAACACGGTCACACTCGCCTGCACAGCAAAAGCACAGCAAGTCATTAAGACCTTCCACAATAAAAGTGTTATTGTTCAGTCTCTCTCTCTCTCTCTCTCTCTCTCTCTCTATGACTATTCTCTCTCTATTGTTGTCTCTCACACACAAACAAACAAACAAACACACACACACACACACAATGCTCTCATGTATGAATAGTATCTTCTGGGAGACTGATTTTGTTATCTACACTTTCTCACGCTTAAACACTTAGTAAATCAACACTGAACACACAGAAACATGTATGTAAACTCTATCAAACACAAAAGCAATGCAGTGTACTGAAAGTTAGCTACAGTTCAAATCATAAGAGGAAATGCATACTGTTGCATCAGCGTCCTTCAGTTGAATGTTTGAGGCCTTGCCATCCAGACTGAGTTTCGCTTTCACCAGGACATTCAGGTAATTTTGTGTGGCGTAGTACTACCAGAACGGGGGGAAAAAACAACACCTTTGTTAACACACTTCTTAATACACCAACCCTTTCACACATTCATTCAGACCCTCATATGATTCCTTAATGGTTCTCTCAACCATATTAAACCATTTAATGATACATTAACTCTAACATTAGAATGATACAGTCAGTCTCTCTCTCTCTCTCTCTCTCTCTCTCTCTCTCTCTGGCAGTCACTCTCATTCTCTCACCTCCAGGAACGTGCTGTTCCATAGTCGAGCTCTAAGTTTAATGACTGCATTACTCTTCATCCCCTGCAGGGGGCACTTGATGGTAATGCATTTAGCTTCACCGTCACAAGACTGAAGAAGAACAAATAGGGAAAATAAGTATTATGAATGTAACACAGACAACATGACAGACACAGAAACATAGGCCTACCCATTGTGAAATACCCCAAAATCTGTATCTGTATTTGTATCTATGTTTAAATGTCCCGCATACACATACGTGTAATGGATAAGCGAAGAGCGATTCTCACCAGAGTTTTGTTTTTCCTCTTGTCTGTAAGGAGCGAGATGGTGCCTTCCTCTGTGGTTCTCGGACTGGCGATTTCACGTTTGCCCCTGGTTGGAGCCTAGAGGAGAGCATGAGGATGTTTGACACATACGTGAATGGATGGAAAGCCAGAGAGGAAGTCTAGAAATAAAGAGATCTGTACACACTGCTATTCAATGCCATCTTCAGTGATGGAATACATCACTGGTCTACATCACTGGACCCTCAGGGTCAAACCTCTGCTATGATTTTGGATAGGCAAAACTCCTAACCACAGATCCAAGGTAGGATTTAGAGACATGGACAATCTTACCATTATCCTGCTGTGGCACATGTGATTCACATGATTATAGTTTCTCAAAAACCCTGATTTCATTTGATTTTGTGACAGTCGCCTTTCAGTTTAAGTTTCCAAAGACATTCACACACATCACTTTTGTCTAATAAGCAAATGCAATCCCCACTGTGTGACTATGAGTGTGTGTGTGCTTCTAAGTGCAACCGTATACTGTACGTGTGTACCCTTCCTTTTGGAATGTGTTGATATGTATGAGTCTGTATTCCTGAGTTTCTGTGTAGCTGTTGCATGTATTTCTGTTTATATATAGATATATACATACATACGTATATATACATATATTTCTGTGTGTGTGTGTGTGTGTGTGTGTGTGTGTGTGTGTGTGTGTGTGTGTGTGTGCGTGTACTGTATATATGTACACCGCTCACCTCTTTCAGTCCGAGTGGGTTGACCTCGTCTACATTGGAGCAGGCGTGCCTCTCCAGGCCGGTGGAGGTCACGCTCATCAAGTAGAGGATGTAATGGCCCTGGTCGTTGTGCTTGGGCCAATTGATGGTCAGAGCGGCGGTCCCGTATGACTGCAGAGGTTTTCCCAGGTTGATTATCTGATAGGCCCGAGACACAGTCAGTAGAGATTCATGGTTTTAAACAACAGTGCCATCCTCTGGTCGACATAGATACACCAAAATCACAGTCAGTAGAGAATCATGGTTTTAAAACAACAGTGGCATCCTCTGGTCGACATAGATACACCAATATCACAGTCAGTAGAGAATCATGGTTTTAAAACAACAGTGGCATCCTCTGGTCGACATAGAGCTATGTGAGGCTCAGGTACACCAGAGACACAGTCAGTAGAAATATTCATGGTTTTAAACAACAGTGGCATCCTCTGGTAGACATAGAGCTATGTGAGGCTCAGGTACAGTTGTAATAGCAATGTGACAATCCTATTCATGAAACAGAGAATGTGATCAAAATGAGCCTCTTATGTTTTTGTTGAGTGCCGGGACCAGGGGGAAGATGTGTGGTAACAAGAACATCCAGATGTTTTACCCGAAATTCGTATTCGATCATGCCGCCAACCTCTTCCTCATGCTTCATGGCACTCTCTCCTTTGATATCTCCGCTGAAGTAGACCTGGGAGGGCTTTGCCACGCTGGGAGGATGATAAGAGCATAAACATTAGCATTAGCATTCGTGAGGTCATTAACCTTAGACAGACAACTCCTGAGGTCATATCTGTGAGACTGACCTAGGAAAGCCAGTTGCAGCCTGTTTGAATGACTAACTAAGAAAGTCACAGAACTTTACAGAAATGTGCACACACGCGTGATAAATGACCACAAAAGCCCCTAGAGAAGAGGTACAAAGGAGTAAGATAATAAAAGAAACAGCTGAATGAATTCCAAAACAGCTGTTTTGTGTGAAGCATGTTTGAGTTTATACATTCAGAATGCAGAGGTGAAAGGTCTTACCCAATGACTGAGAGCAGCAACTCTATGGCCACATCTGCCCTGGCCTTCACCTGACTTTGGCCCTGCTGCATGCTTGTCCTGTGTACAAGAGAGAGAGGGAGAGAGAGAAAGAAAGAAAAAAGGAAAGAAAGAAAGAAAATTAGATTTCTCACACTTTTCTCATGCTTTACTCGTATTTTCCAAATCGTTCACTGATGGGTAAACAACATCAGTCAATGAAAGTGGTGCACACAGTATGGTGTCCTGCAGTTCCATGATGCTCTCCAATTTGGATGAAGCTGTTTGAAATGCAAAGACCTGCAAAGATCTGTAGTGTTCACAGTAACAGAGGCTTAAACTGATGACAATAAGAGATAACCACACTGTAAATGAACCTCCATGAACATGATCTCTGTTAAACACACACTGCATTATACATTAACAACCCCACTGAGGCCTTGAGTTCAAATAAGCCAGTGGTCTGATGGGTACGTACGTCTTCAGCTTCAGGTCGATTTCTACCTCTGTGGTATTTAAAGAGATGCCACCGGTGCTTAGAATGATATAGAAGGTCACCTGGATACAAATGGAAAAGTTTGATTTAGTAGGGTACTTCAGTTACTGTTATTATGTTTGCCTTATACTCAGTGCACAGATTCAAGGATTACTGTGCTCTATATACAGTATAGGCAACAAGGAAAAAAGTGTTTATAAGGATGAGTGAAGGTTGACTACAAAACAATTCAAATGAATTGTTCAGAATTCATTCACAAAAATGTGTGGTTGTGTGTGTGTGTGTGTGTGTGTATCTCAATGATGTTCAATGATTAACCACTAGCATACCTCTGAGTCTTTCTTAAAAGGATTACCCAGCTCACACTCAACCTGTGATCCATTCTGATTGGCTGCACAGTTCACCTGCTTATCCTGCAATAGAGGAAACCGCCCAATCAGAGGAGATCAGTCAAAAGATGTTCATCATAGATATGAATTCACAGAGAAAATAAAAACAAATGTACTCCTGAACTACTCAGTTATGGGTCACCAGCTTGAGCTGGGGTTTGGGTGGGTGGGTTACCAGAATGTCTTAATATCTGTGGTGTTTTAAAGACTTACTGCATTTAGGACACGCCAGGCAGAGTACGAGAGGGTACTGGGGAATGAAGCGATCAGCGCTGCCTCATAGGCGTCATCTCCACCCTTGTTAGTCACTGTGACCTCCAACGCGATTTCCTTCTGGTTGCTGAGCGAGATCTGCTGAACATTTTCATGGCTGCAAACGGGAGACGAGCAGGAGGTATTAAGTGTGGTTGCTAGGGATGACCCTCACACTAGGGATGGCCCTTCTATTGACATGCTAAACTATTCTACTTAGAACTGGTTCTAATTTAAGCCCTTTAACATAGGACCTTAATATCAAAACTGATCTGGATTTTCATATAAGGGCAAGCTGATAAACAATCAAATGCTCTTGACTGTATGTGAGTGCAGATATAAGATAAACATGAACATACATTTCTCCCTAATCAGTAGTTATAGCAATCCGACCATGAATAGCCTCCATCATCTCACCTCTCATCACAACTAACAGCTGCATTCAATCATCTTGGGAAGACCATACATCTCCTCGTGTGTCAGATGACATACTCACCTTGGTAGGGGTTTGAAGATGTCTTTGTTTGGTTCTCGTGAGCAGAACTGATACTTGATATCCAGGTTACTCTGGCAGAGGTTGTCAGTACCACAGCCCTCCTTCACGAAACTCACCTGCATGGACACGCAGAGAATCAAGACGGTTTACTCTCCAATAGCGTCCATCCAGGTCAACACAAAAAGTATGCAGAATATGTCCCTTCCTAACATCAATAACACTACTGTCTGATTGGCCAGTTGGTGATGCTTTTTACCTCGGTGAGAACGCTGGTTGGTTGGTTGGAATCCAGGATAGGGGCGAGACCCTTAAGGGCCCTGCGGTTGCGCTTGCCTTCTTGGATCTCCACAGACACCTCGATGGGAATCCCTCTCAGCTTGTCCTTAATGTTGTCCTAAGGACACGGAGGTTCACAAAACAGCCACAGCTCATTCTCTGTTGCAGCAATGGCCTGACTAATGACTGGACTGGGATCAAAGCTGAGAGTAATGCAGTGTGAGATCTCATCAGCATCTCATCTCATCTCATGGGAATGAGATCTCCTACAGAAATATCAGCTTCTAGTACCAGCTCAGTTACAGGTTGTGCTATCAGTTCTGGAAACCGAGTTGCCAATTTGATTGCATTACTGCAACGGTTCTGATTAAGGTACCTTTAGTTTGAGTTGGTTCTTGATGCAATGCTGCTTGTTCTGACCAAGCAGTTCAAAGGTTCCTGTGCTCTCGCTCTCATGGTCCGTTGGTGAGCGTGTGGAGAATGTCACTCGGCTAGGAAGACTCTGCTTCCTGCGTTCCATCTCCGTCTGGAACATGTACTTCACCACTGAGAGAAAGAGAGGGAGAGAAGGAGAGAGCGAGAGGGGAGAAGAGAGCGTGAGGAGAGGAGATAGCGAGGGAGAGAAGGGTGGGGATTAACATTAAGAACTGATGTTATATTGTTAGATTATATGAAGTACTGATGTTATATTGTTAGATTATATTAAGTACTGATGTCATATTGTTATATCATTCTGAATCCAAGCATCACTATATCTACACATTCATGCTTATTAAGCAACTTTGAATTTTAATTCTGAATGGAAGAGAGGGAGGGAGGAGGACAAAGAAGGGATGTGGAGAGACAGAGAAGCAGAGAGGCAGAGAAGCAGAGAGGCAGAGAAGCAGAGAGACAGAGGAGCAGACAGACAGATAAGCAGAGAGACAGAGAGAGAGAAGCAGACAGGCAGAGAGACAGAGAGGCAGAGAGACAGAGAAGCAGAGAGGCAGCTGGATTGCACTTGGGCTCAGACACAGTGTGCAGCAGTTATACAGGACAGTGTCGGTTTTACCTACTTATTTTAGGATTGAGGGTTTTTGGATTCGCTGTGTACGTGAAGCAGGCTTCCACCTCTAGACTGTGAAGGGATAGGAAATCGTTTTTTCATTAGGTATGGATCTGACCACATGAACGAAACGTGCAAAGAATGTTCACATCTATTTATTGAATACAGAACTACCGATCCGTCACAAATTCTAGTGTTGTTATAATGTAATCACAAATACTTATTTAAAGGTAAAACCCGTGATTTTGGAGAAAGGTCGTTGATATTTGATATTTGCAACATGTTGATTGGTGTGAATTGTGTATGACTTGGTCCGAGTCACTATGTTTGTTTCCCATTTACAGAGCCAGGGCTGCGTACAATTACCAGAGGGGTTTTTCTTTTGAGAGCACAAACTGAATGGACAGCTAGAGGACTGAGAGGTGCAATTGGCAGAAAAGTGTATTGGATTAGAATGACGGACACCACCTTTAAGTGAATTATTTATGGCTTAAACTAATAATTTAATAAAACCATCATATAACGGTTATGCCGTCGTCAATTAAGCGGTCTCTTATCAGCTCACCATATGCTGCCTTCACAGTTCTTCTTTGTCAAGTCAAGTTCCTTTGGTGATGTCTTCACAGTCTTCTCCAGATTGATGACTGGCCGTGCCCTGGTTAAAAAAGATAAGGGAAATTCACAGGAGGCAGAGCGAAGAGAGGCAGTGAGAGTGAGAGAGTTAGAGAGACAGAGAATGAGAGAGAGAAGGAAAGAAAGATTGAGAGCTAAGGAGAAAATCTTCCTTCAACTCTGCAGTGTAGTCTACTTTACTGCATCTGTGAGGGAAATTGGCATTGAGAAAATGGCATTGGCTCAGATCACAGGTACTCACCTGTAGATGTACACTGAGTCAGACAGGGAGCCAACGGCCACATCAGGATAGAAGTTGAGGTCCAGGTCCATGTTTCCTGCTAGGGAGTATCCAAACAGCTTGGCACGACCGCTCTTTCCACTCAGAACCTGGGATCAGGCAGGACAAGAACTGGTTAGAGATTTTTGACATCATTGGCAACATTACTGAGACCTGACAACTTGGTCAGTTTCCCTCAAAAAAATGCATGAGTTAGAATTAAATGGAAAATAACGGCTGTGAATGAGAAGGTGATGTGCTCTACTACACATTGGTATTGATCAATCCCTCTTAAACAAGTCAAACATGTCCAAGAAGTATAACTTAAAGTGGCATTATGTAGGAATTGCTCATCGCTAACGAGATGCTAGCGGCTAAACCTAGCGAAACCTCTTGAAATTTGCTTACTTTGACACTGACAAACTACTGAGTCAACAACTTTCCTAACACAGTCAAACATCAAGAAAGTGCAACACAAGACAAAGCAAGACAGCAAATAAGCTACTTACTAGTTCGGCAGACAGTAGTAACATAATTAAGACCTTTGTCAGGTTTTTAATGGCACACACGACACACTGGAACACACACGTGCATATATGGAGGCCACACAGGACACACACACACACACACACGCAGGTAGGCCTGAGGTCGCGGTGAATTTAATTTCTGCTTTTTCCCATCCTGGACCGTCCTTCCTCAAGGACCCCCCAGGAGCAGTGGGCAGCTTGTAGCGCCCGGGGACCAAGTGAAGTGAACTGTCCATCTTTGGTCAGGGATGAACATGTGTTCTGATATTTTGCATGTTTTTTCTGTTGGGGTCCTTAGTGGAGGAAACCCCTTGTGAACACGGGAAGAACATGCAAACTCCACACAGAAAGACCCAGGAGATAGCCCACCTGAGCACTGTGCACTCTGGGGAGGACCTGCCCCCCAGAGCCAACAGCGCCCCATGCAGGAATCGAACCCATGACCTTCTTGCTGTGAGGCGGCAGTGCAAGCAGTGCAAGCAACTGAGCCACCGTGCACCGTAACCGGGCGGCTTCATGCAATCCTACATAACGCAGTAATATGCCTACGGACCCTGGTATGGCAATGCCACAGAGGCGATTCTCCATATTAAACGTCATTGCAGCGCCCCAATTTTTTTTAAGCTGTTATTTTAAGGTAAAACTGCTAATCCTTACCCTAACCCTGAAGTACAATTCCTTCATAATGCCACTTTAAACAAGGATTTATTGCAAGATATCAACCATATATCTAGATATTCTTATCAACTGTGGTTTCAGTTTATATATTAGAAAACTTGAATGAAGGGGAATGAAGAAGTAAAAAACAAAGTGGGGAAATGAGTGTGATACTGACCTGTGCTGGTTTAACCTTGATGCCTTCGGCAGCTCCATGATAGATGAACACCTTCCCTGCGCCATCATCATCATAAGGTGCCCCAACTGCCACATCTACCACAAAATAAAGTAGATTCAGGGCCTTTCTAAAACAACCACCTAGACCCTCTCCCCACACTTCCACTCCATCTGCGAGTTCACCTGGAAGGTCCGTCATATTAAGTGTCACCCCAAACCATTTAGTGGGGAGTGAAATTGGGGCTACGGTCAGATAGTTCGTCCTATCGTCTTTTCTGAACCACTTTTTCTGACCTCGATGGAAAACGTCATGAGGTCAAGGAAAGATGTGAAGTAGAATTCATAAGGACTTAAGAAAACACAACTGCGGTGCTAAGAGAATCCGATTGCACTTCCACTCGGCTAGAAATTATGCGAAGGCAGATGTTATTGACTTGGGTCACTTTGATCGGTTGTTGATCAGGTTGTTGTTGCTGCCGCAAGCAATTATGGAGGGGTTCTATCTCCTTTCCTTTCATAAAGGATGGTCCAATGTACCCTATGCTAAAGAAGGTACCAACAAGTACGAAAAGCTCTTATCATGGCTGCCACTTATACTTCTGGGTCATTTCACTCAGTTAGGAACCTTCTTAGGCAAAAAAGACTATCCGAACGGGACCCCTCACTCTGGTTATACACTCTTCCTGCATCAACATGAGACTCAGCGATGTTCCCTGAAAATTACATCATCTTGCACAATGAAAGCAAAATTCTATGTAGAAGCTAACACCAGCAGAATTGGCATGAGTTACCAGGATGTAGTTTAGTAGCTGGTCTACGTGAGTCATTATTGATTCATATCTGTATGAATTATCCTACTGCAACATCTTGACAGAAATTCCATAGTGTACCCTAACCTTAAAGCAGCAATAAGTAGTTCTGTTCTAAAACTAGCAAGCGAACTACCTAAAAGACATGCAAAAACCTTGCAAACACCACCAACAGCCCAGTTGGCCCTGATAAAGGCTTGCCATCAGACCAACTGGTATCTTTTGGCAGATTAGCTGGCTATCAAAGCTTTTCTTCCATTTTTGCAGGGTATTTTAGCCTGTAACACAGAACTACATAGTGCATATCCTGGATGGCTAGTGGGAAAGACATAGGTATTTATCTGTCCTTCACATGAATATATGCTATCACAATGAATTTGAGGATGGTACCAAAACGAGTTGCCTATAAAACCATACCTCAAAAAGTGTCAAATTGTTGCATAGTGTTGCTTTAACTAATGAGGGAAAGGTCAGACGCATAAGAGAGAAAGAAGCAACTGCAAACCTTCATAGGTGTCAAGGTTCACATCCCCAATGTTTTCCACCGACAGGCCAAACATGGAGTCTTTTGTCCCATCAATTCGGATAGGCTTGACATTCTTCCACACTCCTTTCTTGTTGATGTAGACGTAGATGGCTCCACCAACATCGCCATCTTTCATGAAAAACTGGGGTGCCCCGACAACAACATCCTGCCACCTGACACAAGACCAACGGGACACGAGGAGACACAAATTGTGGGAAGAAAAACAAATGTGTTCACTGAACAATGAAGAAAGAAATCTGGTGGGTAAATAGAAAACATTCACAATGATGTAGCTTAAAACCATAGTCATGTGAAGTCTGTAATGTTACATGTTAGAAAACTGTGCTTTGTTGGTTTGCTTGGACTACTTGGATATTTCTCCTACAATTCTACACTTCTGTGCCTCTGATGGTTTTGGACATACGTACCCATCGGCATTGAGATCAAGGACTGCCAGGTCGTAGCCGAAGGACGAGGCGAGTCCCTCCCCCTCCAGGATGTATTCTGGGGACATCATGGAGGTGTCCTGCTCGATCTTCAGAAATACCACTGCTCCACTGTGATTGGCTCGCGGCGCTCCAGCGACCACAGTCAGCTGGCCTTTCTTGGTGAGGGCCTTCCCAGAGTCGAGGGAGAAGCCTGCCCACAACCCCCAAAAACCCATCCATCCAATTAGATCAAGTTCCAAATCTGATCGTGACCAACCAAATGTGAGCTTGCATGCAGGAACATGAACACATCTGATGTTTTATGACGGGCCATCAGAAACTCCTGAACACATGAACATATTGTCAACTATTTTTGCTACTGTCCTGGTCACTGTCCAGTTGATATCAGGTAATACCATATGACCTGGTTGTAGAACTTTGTATGCTTAAATTACAAGATTTGTGAGTACAATGGAACAAGAACCTCGGTAGGATAAGTCAGGAATTTCTGATAGGCCAACTAATGGGGTCTGGGATGTCCTCAGCATTTGATAGTGAAAATGAATCACAGTTTCTACAAAAAGAAGATGCATGTTGACCCATAACATTGAATAACCTCCAGTACAGGGTTTTGGAAACCCTTAGGCTATTCACTTTACTGTTAAAACTGGGTTTTCACCTTTGAAAAAACAAGCCACCTTTTTGAGAACAAAGCATTCTCCATGCAGAAAGGACTGGTATGTGAGATGTTTAGCTTATTATCAATGTTGATGTCTTTGTAAGAGTGAATTAAAACAAATGTGAATTCACACATTAAAAATATCAATATACACAACAAAAAATTGGTCAAATGAGATGGTACAACTTATTCACAATGACCAAATGAATGTGAATGACTGTGCAAACATCCATAGACCTGGACAAACCTAAGTAGCTATTGGCCTTCAAATCAGTGTTATTCTTCATCCCAACCTGAGGAGGAAGTGACTCATATACAAACTGATCAGAGGAGTCACTGGACACACTTGCCATGAACAGCACGCCTAAACACACATGTGCGCGCACACACACACACACACACAAACACACATAGAATCACACACACATAGAGAAGGACAGATTGTACAGACTTTCCATTTGAGTCACATTAGCATCTATCCCAAATAGGCCAGGATGTCTGGATTGAACCTCCCTGACACATAATCCAGGACAGGACTAAGAGTAGAACCTGTCTGGGATTAGACAGTAACTGCCCTGAGTTAGAAAGGACCGGGCCTGGTTTCGTTTCATAGGGCATCGACCTACCAAGGTAACTGTTGGCAGGAACTGGCACCAAGTTTTCATCCTGGCGATTCTCATCGCCCACCTCATAGGGGCCATCACTGTAAATGCCCATATCTGCCAGTGTGTCATTCTTCTGTTCCACTCTTACTATGCCTGCAGGGCACGGATGAAGGGATGAAGAGAGGATGGGGGTGAAGGGAAGTAAGAAGAAAAGGAAGGAGGAAGGATGCAGGGAAAGGAGAGTAGAAGAGAAAGAAGGGGAAGAGGAGAGATGGATGGGGGTGATGGAGTGGTGATGGCAATTGATGGAAAAAGGGAGAGAAATGAAGAGGAGGAGTGGAAGAGGTTGTGGAATGTGTATGAGTAGCAAACGGAAAAGAGAGACACATACACAGAAGAGGAACATAGGCAGGGATGGGGAAGAGACAAAAAAAAGCACAAAAGAACGAAATGAATGATTTTTTTTATGTGAATTTGAAATCATAACATGAAGACTATGTTCATTCAACCCAACACAAAATGTAAAACAATAAAGGGTGATGCCACCTGATCTAGCAGGCAACACAGTGATGATAGGACTATATGGGACTGAGGTAAATGGATGGATGTACCAGGGCAATGGAGTCATTATCTAAGGCTAAAATGATCTAAAATGACCTATGGGGGAAATCTATAGGAGATTTATATAAGGCATAGCCATTGTTATTGCTTGTAATAGGTAATTATAATGTATATCTCAGTGCTTCACTCTATTCACTCATTTTTAGAAAACACAGAATATGGAAATTAACACTTTCAGGAGTGATTTTTCAGTTTTTAAACCGTGTAGATTTAAAATGTACATTGACTACCATTTGAAAACAGTCCCTTGAGTTCATTACTACATTATCAAATGAAACCTTCAGTTAGCAACATTCTAATCACATATTGGGTTACTACTGTTGGCACTTACATCCTGTTATAGTTCTGATTTAAGTATTTAGCAGACGCTTTTATCCAACACTTTTGTCTTGTCTTTGTTCTCATTTTATTGTAATTGCAAGAACATTGTTTATGTTTACCTAAATTCAGTAAAGAATCGTTTAAAAAAACCAAAATGTATTTGTGATTGTACTCCTCAAAGTGACATCATCAACCCCTGTCCTCTCCTTACCTTTCCAGTTGTAAGCTCCGGGTGCTCCAAAGATCAGGTAGTGGTAGTCCTTGGTGAAGGTGGCCGATAGACCCTGCTGACAGGACCCGAAGCGCTCGTGGCCTCGTTGACGCCCGCTGCAGAACTTCCACTCGCCGCCCTCCCCGTCCCGATCCGGATCGATGGTCAGGTCCTGGGAGAGCACGTAGCAGCGGCCCGTGATGTCACGAGCCTCCTGCCTGGAGCCCACGAACAGCCGCTGCTGATAACGATGAGCGCAAGTCTGAGGGAGGAGAAACAAGAGGACAAAAAGAGGGAAGAGAGAAGACCCAAGAGAGAGTATAGACCCAAGAGAAAGACACACAACTTAGTGACAAGTTGACAAGTGACAAGTGACAAACCAGTCCATATTACAGTTTATGGCACAAACACAAACTTTTGACACACACTCAAGCCCCGACCCCACCCTATGTACACACATATAATGTGTACAATTCAGGACACGCATATGACTATGTCATACTTACCAGAACCTTCCCTCCGGGACCTTGGCTCTGTACAACTACCCCCAACCACTGGTTCTCTTTGCTTTCAGATTTTTTGTCCACTGTAAACATAATTATAATATAATTAGATGCAACATCCAAAAGGTTCATACATGAGTGCATGTGTGTGTGTGTGTGTGTGTGTGTGTGTGTGTGTGTGTGTGTGTGTGTGTGTGTGTGTATATGCGTAGGGTCTTTTCAAGGTGTTCACCTTTGTCATCAAACTGCACCCTGGTACAAGCCGAAGCGGGGTCGTTGATGTCACAAGTATAGATGCCCCCAGTGTTTGAAGATGCCTGCGTTCCCAAACCTATAGCCCGAGGAGCTCCAACCAGCAGACTGAAGACAAGAGGGGGGGGGGATTTGTTTTTATATTAAAACAATTCTGTATGATAATTCAAACAGCACTGTACAATAAATGTCCATCACTTTCAACAATCCTTTAACATGACATTTCCACTGCCTGTACACTGAAACACACACATAAACACATTCACTCACTCACTCACACACACACACACACACACACTTCAAAGGCCTAAGGTCAGGTTACACTGTGTGGACACATGTGGACAGAGCATGCATTCATGCTTTTCATCCAGTCTGGAATGAAAAGAAGGATGGGAATCCTTTCTTCCCTGGACAACAGAGAGAGAATAAAAAACAGAGCAAGTGAATGAGTGAGCGAAAAAAAAAAAAAAAGAGGGAGAGGAGAAGAAAGAAACCCAAACTCCCTAGACTCTAACTGCAGGGCCCAGTAGCTCTGGTTTCACCCGACTATCCAAACTCAAAGAATTATTTTCTTCTCCTCTGATTGGCTGGCTCAGCGATAACGTGCGCCTAAAACACTTCACACACATTAAAAACACTACTTCTTTCTTCAGAGAGGCCAAGGCCAAACAGGCTCAAACAGAAGGGTGCCTGCCAACTACATTACCCATGATTCAATGGCAGACAACAAAAGAAGTCTTCAGCACTTTTATAGGGATTTACTGTAAAATCTCAAACTCAAATCAAGCTTATTTGTTTTTCACTTCAGACAGCTAAGTTATGCTCACATTAAGTGTGTTGAGGTTGGTGTGTACTGTGGTTCAATTTCCACAGAAAAACAATGAAGTAAAATTACATTGAATTTCTTAAGACATGAATGATATATCTTTCACTTGCCAGTGTCATTTCTGGGTCCAATCCCTGTGTCATGGCCTATTAGGTTATGGTTTTGGATTCCAACCTCCAATTTACTCTCCAAGTATTCATTTAATTTAATTAACATTTGGCTTGAGAATGGGCCTCCAAGTAGTCAACAAATTGTGTGTGTGTGTGTGTATGCGTATGTGTGTCTGTGTGTCTGTCTGTCTGTGTGTGTGTGTGTGTGTGTGTGTGTGTGTGTGTGTGTGTGTGTCTAAGTCTGTGTCTGTGTGTGCGGCTAATTTATTTGCCAGGCCATATTGATCCAACAGTCAATTACACCTCATCTCCATAAAGCAGACGTGCATACACATACACACAACACACACACACGACAGAGGGGGGGGTCTTAATACCTTCATTCATCACAGGGTTCAGTTTAAAAGCTTCTGAGTACAGTGTCATACAGTCAGTGAATATGAAAGATGGCAGGGACGTGCACAGGAGGGGGCTAAGGTTGCTCGGGCAACTGCCCGTTTGCCCTCCTCGACTGAAGTTGCCCCTCCTAACGAAATATATATTTTTTTTTAAATAGTATTACGGCTGCAGAACTTCATGTAGGCCTAGATAAAATAATCACGGAATATGTGCGCGGGGGGAGGGGCGTGGCGGCGGGGGTTAGTGATCGACCCTGACAATTTCAGAGTTTCAAGTGATATAGGCAGAATATGCATCCAGTGGGAGGGGGCGTGGCGGTGGCGGTTAGAGATCGACCCTGACAATTTCACAGTTTCAAGTGATATAGGCAGAATATGCGTCCAGGGGGCGTGGCGGTGGCGGTTACAAAAATGAACGTGTTGCCCCTTTTTTCCGGGGCAGAGCAATGGCCCTTCAAAATTCCTGTGCACGTCCCTGAAAGACGGATGCATAATAACCTGACAAGCATCCACTGAAGGTAATTCCAAATCCATTCAGACACTAACCAATCACCAATAATAAATAACATCTATAACCGATATCACCAATAATCAATACTGCACTGAAGTGGCCTTCTGTCAAACAATATGTTTCAAATGTGTGATGACAAAGTCTCTATATCCAATTTAAGACCCTGAGTCAAGACTACACTCAAAATTATACTTCCTCTGCTTTAATTCATGTGTGAAGGACTACTGTGAAAAGCCATAATCATGTGATATGTAGGATTAGACCACCTATTTGTAGTCCTTTCTGTAATTTCCTGCAACAAAAGCAGACGAATCCTGTCCTCCACCCCCACACTCATCCTATCCCACTGTTCCTCCAGGGCTCCTCCCAGTGGGCTTTGTGGTAACCCCACCATTGATCTCTGGCTAACAAGGGGAAAGCGTCTATTTATCACTTCTGCTCTTGCTGTGAGTGAGGGATGAGAGTGCTGGCATGCTGTCAACATGTCTTTGGCCACACATTATATCCAGGGACATATCAGTACCAGAACTTGTAATTGGTGGAATCAACCTATATTCAAACCTCGTCTTGAAGAAAATGATCGATGATGATGATACATACATCTGTGGTAGTTTTTAAGTCAGAAATCCTTTACATTTTGCACGGATGTAAACCTTTACAGGAGTAGGGTATGGCTGATCTGACTGCTCTTTCCAAAATGCTCTGCTTTATAACACTCCAAACATCAAATCCACCACTGCAAAGCCCTTGTCAAGATAAGCATCTTCTGAAGGGAAGAATGATTTTCAGAGAGGTCAGAGCCGGAGGGGGGTAGTGAGAGAGTGAAAGAAAGAAAGAGAGAGAGAAAGAAAGAGAGAAAGAAAGAGCAAGAACAATAACTCTTATTCACTGGTGCATCTTCTGTGCAACTCGCTCCAGTCAGAAGTCTGTTTGTGTGCAGAGTGCCCAGAGGCCATGACTGACGACGGTACTGAGACATTCAACAGCTGCGAGACTTCAAATCGGGACAGAGTAAATATTTCCATGGAACTGTGACATATCAGGAGCTAGAACTTAAAGCGTGGTGCTCAAATCTTTCACAGTGTTAAGATGCTTCACAGAGGAAAAGAGGATGTTTCAGTATTTCTTGCGTGAGATGAATAACGGGACAAATGCAGAACGTCACCAATGTCACTATTTTTGAGAAAGTAACACTGTCATACACAGGTTCTGTTTCATTTTCCACTTTGAAAACAGATTGAGATAGGATAGAGAGATAGAGAACAGATGAGAGATTGAGAGAAACAAATGAAATGGCTGTCCAGCTCCTATAGCTTGTTACTGCAACATTCCTGGGTCACCTTCTGGAGACAATACCACTTCTGTTCCATGTTCTATGTTTAGAGTTGGTTTCAGGAAAGAGAGGGAGAGAGAGAGAAGAGAGAGAGAGAGAGAGAGAGAGAAAGAGAGGGGGACAGAGAACAAAAAGGACAGAAAAAACCCAACCACATGATTTGATGTTGATTAAGTTATGTGCACAGGCGGTCACGCCCCTTATAGATGGCCCTTCTTTCAAATCTTTCTTTCTCTTTCTTTCTCACTGTCTCACCCTGGTCCAGTGGGGACGGATCATATGGCAAAAGGACAGACTGAGGTATGTACTGTATGTAATGAAATGAGAGACACAGTCAAGGTGTATAAAAAAATGAAATGAGGACAGAAAGTCAGATAACATGTTCCGAAGCACGTGAGTGGACTCAGATAGAGAGAGAGGAGACACTTTTTGACTTTTTTTTTCACACTTTCAGACAAAAAACCTTTCATTTGTATCAGTGTTAGTCAAATTAGTCTAGAGCACCAGTTAAAAATTGTCAGTCAGTTTGTTGGTAGAGGGTGTATTCTACTACTACCCTACATCCAACCAGGGATGTAAAGATGGCAAGAGATAGAGAGAGAGAGAGAGAGAGAGAGCAAGAGAGAGAGAGCAAGAGAGAGAGAGCGAGAGAGAGAGAGCAAGAGAGAGAGAGCGAGAGAGAGAGAGAGAGAGACAGGGACATTCCATGTATAATTGTTGTTGGACAGTTGATCCGGTTAAGACTCAATTGCTCATTTTTCCATGGACCCACCCACAGTCCCCCACCCATGACACCCATATCCCACTACAGGCTTACACAGAGGTCCTCAATGTAAAATCCCATGCAGTTAAAGCAACACTATGCAACAATTTGCCACTTTTTGAGGTATGTCTGTTGGCAACTAGTTTTTGGGATCATCTTGAAATTCATTTTGATATGTCATGTCAGTTCCCACTAGCCATCCAGGCTGTGCATTATGTAGTTCTGTGTGTCACCCACAAAAATGTAAGAAAACTTTCACAGCGTGACATTGCCAGAGGACACCAGTCAGCAGGTTGGCAAGCTTTTATCAAAGTCAACAGGGCTTTTGCTGGTGCTTGCATGGTTTTTTATTTTAGGCAGTTAGCTCGCTAGTTTTAGACCAAAACTTGTTACTGCTGCTTTAAACGGTAATTTCGCAACATTCAGCATCCATCAGCATCCCTAGATGAAGTGAGCTCAGTTCAAGTAATGACCAAATTGAGGCACAGCAAGACAGAAACAGAGGCATGTACAAACAGGGCTGATTCACAGAAGACTTGCCATACCTTAGTCTTCACAGACAGGCACCCACTGACTTACACTTTGAAACTTTTAGAATTCAAAGTAGTTATAAGGAGTGGGGTGTTGAAGTTATACTACAAATCACTTTACCGTTATCATTAAATTAACTAATTATAGAGGTACTGAACATTTTGATAATAGTGGCAAAGATAGGAATAGGAAGAATGAAACGAGGGGAATGGGGAGGGAGACAGAGAAACCTCTTGTCCCCACCCAATCTTGTCTGTTATGTATGTCTGTATTTGCATATGTGTAAGTAGCCTGCTGACCACTATTTTATATGTGTGTGTGTGTGTGTGTGTGTGTGTGTGTGTGTGTGTCTATATACATGTATGTATATATATATACATATATATTTATGGCGCTATTGCAAGGCATACAATACAGCATATTTCAATTTGAGCGAGAGAGAGCAGCTTTGAGAAAAGCAACAGCTTGCTATCAACAATGACATATGGTGGTTCCTTGCCTAAGGTTATACTACGAAAACATGACACCAGGGGGTCTGGTGATGTGTAACGATCCATGGCATAGTCACGGAGAACTGCAGTACTAGACACCTGTGAGAAAATCACAAAATCACCTCAGCTGACACCAACAATACCAACGGCACAATAGAAATGTAAGTACCAGCTAATGCACTGAACAGGGCTCCTCAACTTCAAACCTCACCAGTTATACAACAAGGCACACAATTGAAGTAGGTGTCATAATATCAGTTGATATGGCTGCAGTTCATGATTCCCAATGGGAGTTAGCAGGCAGCATGTGGGTTCAGCAGAAGCACACTGCATGCTAATTTACCAGGGTCATGGTTTACGTTACTGACTTACGTATGTTCCTGAGTTATGAATCCAGATGTGGTTCATTCCTTCAAGGCTTGCAGTTCTAAACTATTGCGGGTACATGGTACAGACACACACACACACACAGTCACTCTCACACACACACGCACTCAAATATGCACAAACACACACATGTTTAGACACAAAGTTAGCTGTCATAGCACGGTGTGGGCCTTTTCTTTCACAACCAAGGTCAGCGCTGGTTCAGTAGTTCAGTGGCTTGAGGGAGAAAATTCCTCCTACAGCCAGTTTCACCATGGCAACTGAAAACCCAAGCCCTCATCTATGACCTTTGATCCAGCTAAATACTCAGGTATACCATTTCAAAGACATACTGCATTACATCACTTGATAGGGTAACCCTCTTCACCTCCATATCATGTTTGTACTAATACTAATACTAATACTTTAAAGAAGGAAAAAAAAAAAATCGCAAACCAAATGTATGATTTGGTTTTCAAACGGAAGCCTCATATTGAAATGGTCTGAAATGGCTACAACACCCCTAGCTGTTCCTTACATTTCAATTTACATTCAAAGAATGAGAGAAGAATCTGCAGTTTATGAGACCATACAGTGTCTTCATCTGGGCCATCTGGTGAGCTTTACAGTATGCATTTCATTGGGACATCTGTTCAATACAAATCCATTACATTACCGCTGGAACAGGTCAGGTCACTTTGTACGGACAACCACTACAGACATGCATTGCCCTGAGCACAACAACTAAACTCCGATTTCATTACAGAGCAGACAGAGCAGATGTCAGGGCAACTGCCCCCTGCAAGGTGATCCACCAGTAAGCAGACGCTTGGAGTGGCTGTGAAGTTGTGGCTATGAAGTTTTGGCTGTGAAGTTGTTGTGGATGTCCGTTACTGTCTCCTCAATGCGACATTATGAACAGGGACTACTTCAAGGTTCCTTATGATGGCCAAACTGCTGATTGAGGGGTGGGGTCAAGTTATCTGCAGAACCCTCATGTGGACAAGCTCTACATTTCTGTAAACATATACTAGAGTACGCTCATGAAATGGGAACTGCTGTCATTTCAGACAAGAACCATTCAGAGATGATGGTCCTTCGGTGAGCTTTTGTACAGATGAAATGATCCAGTTGCTGGTTGGGCTTCAAGCCTCAGACAGGAATGCTGCAGAATCGGAGGAAGGAAGAGGGGCCAGCTCCTTACCAACAGCCCCCTCCACCCCACTGTAAGGTGGGATATGGGTCAGGGTGTAAGTTCTCGGAGGAACTGGTGTTTTGGGTGTTGGCAGTGCACCGGTGTGGCTTCAGAATAACACTGGTGTTTAATTAGCGTTTATTATGATTGAACGTATCCAGAGGAAACATCAAGCCCTACCCTGAGGAAAAGCTGTGTAGGGCATAAGCTGATTGTCTTGGCAGAAAACACATGCAGAAAGACAAACGCACAAAAACACAAATACACACTATGTGAAAATGCACTCATTGAGTGCCTACAAAAACACACAAGGACTACAGATGTTTCATCAGTGAGGGAGACAGATGCTTGAATACACAAACAAACAAACACACACACACGCACACACACACACACACACACACACACTATCTCTCTCTCTCTCTCTCTTTCTTACACGCACACACACACACACACACACACACACACACACACACACACACACACACACACACACACACACACACACACACACACACACACACACACACACACACACACACACACACACACCAAGACAGGAACACTACCCACCCCATGGCCATCATTAAAGTTCTTTCTGGAATAACTTGGTGTCACAAAAAAAACGTTGGCTGAGCAGGGGAGAAATCTGTCAGGCAGACTGGGTCTCAGCAGACTGGGTCTCAGCATTACGTGACATGTGGATTGCACACAAGTATTTAAGCTATGGAGAGGCGCGGGGCGAGTGACAACAGCATGTGTCAGCACTCCTTACAAATGACATTATTTACATTGCATGGGGCAACAGACGTGTGAACTCCTGCCCCCCACTAGAGTGAATGTTTTTTTCCATATCTGCAGCTCCAGAGAGAAACACCAGTTCATACATTTACCTCCTTGTGTCCTCATGGTAGACGTCACTTTCCCTTATCTCTCACAGACCAGGTACTTTTACTGCAACATCTCCACCCATACTTCCTAGCCCAGAGCAGCCAACTCCGTAAACCGAACTTAAACTCTAATCAGCTAAAGGTGTGGTCTGCGCTTTCAAAATAGGAAATTCTTCCACGACTTATTCAATTCAATTAAATTGTATTTATATAGCTCCAAAAAAATACAATTGTCTTAAGGTGCTTTACAGAGCCCAGGGCCTAAATCCCCCTTAGAGAAAGCAATAGCTTACAATGTAGCCCTCTACTTCACTGCTACTCCTTCACTACTTCACTGGTACTCTTTCACCTTTACTCCGTTTCTTTCTACTGTGTACTGTTGTATTTGTTCATGCTATCACACAGAGCTGTAAAGTCCTTGGCTACAACTTAAGCCAAAGGTAAGAGAGTGCACTTAAAATTACTGACAACTACACACCTCTACCACAGTCACAAAATGTGACACACACTGGAGGACTCCGCATTTGACGAGCGAAACTAAATCCGTTTTAAGGATAGTTACTGTGTACTCCTTTCTTCACCTCTGACTGCTGAGGTTCTGCACTATCTGTGCCAACGAGGCATAGAGAGCAGGAGGATAACATGTGAACCTAACAATAGAACTTCACCATTCCAGAGAGACCGTGCTGCTACCTGGCCAATGCAAGGTATGAGAGCGCTTGGATGAGTCTGGGTAGGAAAGTGTCAAAACCAAAAGATCAAGCCAAGGTTTTTGATGTGTGCTTCTGGCACTCAAGCCTACGATATGCCTGCCCGGCTGTGTGAAAAGATTTATGATCTCTCTGTGTGAGTTGATAGGACTTTGATGCTCTTTGATGTTCTCAGGCATGCCTAACCCACATAGTCTAAAGAGAGGGCATATAATGTATCCTGTGAGGGTTTTTGACCGTGTTTCCCAAGACCCTGCACACACATAAGACCAACACTGAAGGAACACTCAGAGGTAAACAGTCTTAAATGTTCTGACCAGCAGCCAAGTGGGGAAGAAAAAGGACTGTGTGCGGGAGAGAACGTGTGATCCGACAGGTGTGTGTGTGTGTGTGTGTGTGTGTGTGTGTGTGTGTGTGTGTGTGTGTGTGTGTGTGTGTATGTGTGTTGCTCGAAAGCAGATTTTCTCTCGACCTCTCCTTCTCTTCTATTCTGTCTGTTCTCTAATTTTTTTCATTCTCTCACCAGCTTCTAACACCCACCCCATCCCCCTGCAAAGCCAAAAGAGTTCTGGAACTTTCCCCTTATAAACATTCTGGTTGCCAGGATTACGAGTCATTCTCTCCCACCTGAGAGATATTTGCAGGTAAATCACTGAATACAAGTCAAAGTGGCAGGGTAAGTGTCAGGTTGGATCTCTGTCAACTAGTGTGAGGGTGGCCTTGTGTGTCTTCACTTTAACTGTGTTTGTTTCTCTATTTGTGTGTGTCTTTGCTGGAGGGCCTAATACCTTATGTTTACATGCACACACACACACACACACACACACACACACACACACACACACACACACACACACACACACACACACACACACACACACACACAGACACACAAACACAGACACACACACACACACACACACACACACACACACACACACACACACACACACACACACACACACACACACGTACACAATCTGGCTAAAATCATGGTGATCAGGTCTTAACAGAGTCGTTGACTATTTAGAGTTGGACTGAGGGGGCATGCCAGAGCAACATGCTGAAACTGGCTCAAACCAGCTCTCTCTTTCTCTCACTCTCTCTCTCTCACACTCTCTCTCTCTCACACACACACACACACACACACTACTGGCAACCACACAAACGTCTGCTGAATAAAACCAACACTTTAACTCCAGCCAAGAAAGACTGTGGAATGCTACAAACTCATGCCCCCCACTTCACTTCAACAAGCACACACACACACACACACACACACACAGACACCTAAACACAGACACACGACTTGCCCTGCCCTGGCCTGCAGGTATGTGAATCACCCAGTCACACTCACACTAAACACACCTGAAGGCATTTCTCATACAGTAACATGTGGTGTTTAAACATCAGTCAGTGAGCCTCGCCTTTAAGGTGTGGCCGAAGACATGAGTCATCTTTCTCTTTGCCTCTCTCTCTCTCTCTCTCTCTCTCTCTCACACACACACAGACACACACACACACACACACACACACACACACACACACACACACACACACACACACATCTTTACATCTTTGATACTGAGAATCATGTGAAAACGATGAGCCTACGTTGTTAAATTGACCATTTTCCATTCGAGTGAGCTTCATGAAAACCATAAGACAAGGGAAGAGAGCAAATGGCTTTTAAAGCACCGTTAATAGCAGGAATTAGTTCCACACATTTCCACAACCTCTGCTTGCCCCCTGTGTAGCTGTGACAAAGTACCCGACCATGCATGAATGTTCTGGTCAAATATCTCCTGCTGATCTGGTCTTTTCTCCTGGGATTCACTGGCCAGAGTGGGATCCTTTATGGATACACTAGGGAGGGACCACTGAACACACACATACACACACACCCACACACACACACACACACACACATCCACACACACACACACACACACACACACACACACACACACACAGCCACACACAATTTCACGCCCCAGCCAACTACCATTGCATTTACACATTCCCAAGGAGCTGCACAAAAATGAACACACATACACTCTCTCTCTCTCTCACTCTCTCTCTCTCTCACACACTCACACACACACAAATTATGTGCAGTAAATCTGGACTGAGCCACTGCCCACAGTTTTCACACATTCCTGTTTTGCACTGTGGATTCACCTCCAGTATTTGGTGTATTTGAGGACATTAAACTCATTCGTATGTGGTTTGGGCTATTACTAAGACACCGTGTTAATATAAACTGTAACATTTTAAAATACCAATATATGCTATTTACTGTGCTCATATCTCATTCTGAGTACACGTGCTCTTAGTTAAGCCGGGACCGTTATGAGGAGACCGCAAACTTAAGCCATTTACACAGAAGCCAGCGCGACGGGTCGACTGCACCCGCTGGTTCTGTCGTTCATGACCCACGCCAGGGTCAATTAGCGCAAGCAGGTGGAAGACCAGAGGTGGAATATTAACGAACTAGATCTCTACGGTGTGCCACTTTTATGTGCCCCGACGCCAGCGAAACTTAAAAACACCAGACTAATAGTGTCTCTCGGGGGAACCAACTCTCACTGGCATGCAATTTGTTCCACTGAAACACGACTCTGATGCCTGACTCCAATAAACATGTTTGTATGTTCAACATGTATGTTTATTGTTTTTTGATATACCGTTTTAACTTCCCTTATAAGGATACCCTTATACCCTTACTGCTGATCTGGAGACTGTTCCCATTTTGCCTGTTATGCCCTTTCTTGCGAAACCTTACTTTCCCTCTCCAAACTGCGCCCTTAAGAGCATTAAGTCGCCGCAGCCATTGACTAACCTGATTCAAAGCTGCCCTCTGCGCACTGAATAACAATCCGAGGCATTGTCTTGTACGGACAGCAGACTTTTTTAGGCTCACTGGGTGACCCCGGAATGTGGATAACAATACACGGGAGGAAAGTACATAAGGAGATAAAAGCTTCCACTCAGGACCAGTGGTCTACATAGAGATCATGCAAGCGAAGTGCACAGAGAAGTGCAAGAGAAATGATTAACTAACCACACCTGACTCCTGAGGAGTAAGAGGTGGCAACTACCATTTCTGATCATTTTTGTCCCCTACAGTAAACGTCACACACAAGTAACTTCCACCAAAAACTTGCGGCATGGAACAACCTGCACCCAAGGACACGCATACTACACCCAGAAATGCAAATTAGTAAAATATCTATGCTTTATGAGACAAAATCATTAACATAAGACTCACTGTCTTTTGTCGGGATTTAGCTGCCGATGCATGGCCAGAGAAAATCCGAACAGGCTGTCTGGCTCTCCGGATTTACTAATGACATTTTCCGTGTCCAGGTTGAAAGCCGAGACGCATGTCCAAAGCAACAACAGGGACAGAAGTTCCACTGGTATCCTCCAACGCCCCATTTTGCGACAAAAGTAACAAAAACCTGTTTCACCTAAACGGCACAGTTATTCTGTGACCAAACTCTGCTTCTCACGGCACCGTTTTAAGGACTGATGCAAGGGTGCCGTAGGGGGGAATAGGATGTAGTGTAAAGAAGCTGACAGAGTTACCGCCCCTTGTTTCCCACCCCCACTCAACTCCTCCCGTCCCCCCGTTGCCATCCCCCGTGAGTCAGTAAGACCGCACCCTTACCTGCCGGCCCTGATTTGAAGTTGCGCACAACAAAGTATGCATACCGCGTATTGCTGCTCAATGATGATAGAGGGGAGGTACATCCGGTTGAATCACGAGATGTTCTTTTCAACTGCTCTTGAATTTTTTTTTTTTAAATATGAAAATAGATTGCTATGGCCATTACACAACAGTGTTTCCATTCGGACACTTTATAAATGATAATACGACTGCAACGCGAATTATTCGAAAGCTGGCAGGGGGTAAGGCAGGATGCACTAGATTTAAACTGTTCAAGCGGAAGTCTAGCATGGACCCCTGCAACGGAGAGCTTTGTTTGGGGCGTTAGCTGTGTAAATTGTCCTCCTGAGTTAACGATTTGTAAAATAACCACCCTTCCTCCTCCTCCTCCTCCTCCTCCTCTTCCACACACACACACAAACACACAGGCAAACACAGCAGGAAGCAGGTATTTGGTTTCTGACACATCACAGGACATGGCATGAAATACTTATCCCAATACCAATATTTAGAGATTGAGAAAGCCAGCTCCACACTTTTGTCATGTGCTCTCAGGGTGTGGGTCTTACTGCCCCAAGGTCAGTGACTGCACATTAAAGTTGAATGTGTAGCTGGTATTTGGAGCTTGATGTGTTTGGTCCGGTATGTGCATTTGTTTCCAAGTCTATTCATTAACATCCTTGCTCCTCTGCCCATAGGAAACACACATACACACACACACACACACACATACTCTCAAATAAACACAAGATCTAGCAGTGCCAGGCCATGGTTATAAGTGCCAAAAAGAACATTCAAACAATTGCGTGACTCACTATGGTGCTTTGGCGTAATTTTGGTCATGTGTGTGAAATGGACACACACAAGCACATGGGACAGACACACCCAGACACATGGAAAAGGGGCACGGCAAAGCCAAGGTCACAGTCATCCTAAATCCTAAAGGTCAAAGGTGAACCAGAACCAAATCGACGATCATCATTCACCCCCCCAACCCCCCTCCGACGGCTCTTCGTGCCCTTTAGAACAAAGCCATCCTTCAGCGACAGTGAGGGTACCCAGCCTCTATGGAAAAGAATGCAATGGCCACTCCTCATGAGGCCAGCCTTACAGAGAGATGCTTACACACATACCTCCTGGTTGTAAGTCAGTAAATAGTTATTTGGAACAGCCTACAAACATGAGCAACCTTGCGTCCTCTGGGTTTTTAATTAATTTCATTAAGCCACGCAAGGGCTGGCTGCCTCTGACCTGGCCTGGTCCTTAATATAGAGCCACCGGCAAAACAATGCTGTCATTGTGACCTCCCAAAAGCAGAGTGTGCCTACCGCCTACCCCTCGATATGAGGAGGAGAGAGGAGGAAAGAGAGAGAGACACAGAGGAAAAGAGAAAGAGAGAGAGAGAGAGAGAAAGTATGTGGTTGTGAGTGAAAAGGGAAAAACGAGAGAAAGACGTGTGCTTGTGTGTGTGTCTGTGTCTCTGTGTGTGTCTGTGTCTGTGTGTCTGTGTGTCTGTGTGTCTGTGTGTGTGCGTGTGTGCTTGTCCTTGTCCTTGTGTGTGTCTGAGGGACAGAGAATGAAAAGAGAAGTATAGAGAGAACACAACAGAGTCCACACCAGGATGGTATTTAGGTCCTTGATGCAGTGGAACGAGACAAGTCCTTTTCTATTGTATTCATTGGATCTGATCTCTTCATTTCCTGCAGGGACACAAATCTGTTTGTTTAGACTTCATTGTGCTCGTCCGGAGCAGGAAGGGGAAATGGCCTGACACGGACAAATACCACACAGGACACCATGGGGCCTGCCTCAAGTGGCAGACTGCACTAACAACAGAACCCAGATCAGTCACTCCTCCCACCCACATCCCCAATAATACAAGATGTGCAACAGGGAGTCTGATCCCAAATCAGTGCAAGTGCAGCAAAACCAATCAGCCATTTTGGTGCTAGCTGTGTATATGTTTCTTTGCGTTACCAAAGTGTATAAATTGCTGTTCTGTTGAGATGAATGGCAATACAAAGCGGAGATAATTATGGGTTATGTTTCAAGGCCCTGATTGAATTAGAACTCTGAAAGAAATGCGCGCACACACTCACCCACACACACACACAAACACAAACACAAACACACAGACACACACACTAAAAGACAGAAGGAGTCATGCAGACATGGTTTGTGGCAGTCATTGAGATAAGTCATGTGCATTTAAATAATTGGTTTATATTGATCATAAGTTACATGAGGAAGCACGTGAACTGTTTAAGAAGACACCATCAGGTTGAACCTATGGAACCTGTGGATCACAGACTTCCTGTCTGACAGGAGGCAACACGTGAGGCTGGGGAAGTATGTCTCTGAGTCCAGAACCATAAGCACCGGCTCCCCTCAAGGCTGCGTTCTTTCCCCTCTACTCTTCTCCCTGTATACAAACAGCTGCACCTCCAGTCACCAGTCCGTCAAACTCCTCAAGTTCGCGGATGACACCACCCTCATTGGGCTTATCTCTGGTGGGGATGAGTCCACTTACAGGTGGGAGATTGACCATCTGGTGACCTGGTGTGGCCAGAACAACCTGGAGCTAAATGCTCTGAAAACAGTGGAGATGGTTGTAGACTTTAGAAAGAACCCAGCCCCACCCACCCCCATCACCCTGAGAGACTCCCCAGTCGACACTGCGGAGTCCTTCCGCTTTCTGGGCACCATCATCTCCCAGGACCTCAAGTGGGAGCTGAACATCAGCTCCCTCACCAAAAGAGCTCAACAGAGGATGTACTTCCTGCGGCAGCTGAAGAAGTTCAACCTGCCAAAGGCAATGATGGTGCACTTCTACACCTGCATCATCGAGTCCATCCTCACCTCCTCCAATCACCGTCTGGTACGCTGCTGCCACTGCCAATGACAAAGGCAGACTGCAGCGTATCATCCGTTCTGCCGAGAAGGTGATTGGCTGCAATCTTCCATCTCTTCAGGACCTGTTCGCCTCTAGGACCCTGAGGCGGGCAGGTAAGATTGTGGCCGATCCCTCCCACCCGGGTCACAAACTCTTTGAGGTTCTTCCCTCTGGCAGGAGGATGCGGTCCATCAGGACCAAAACCTCACGCCACAAAACCAGCTTCTTCCCGGCTGCAGTTGGCCTTATTAACAAGGCCCGGGACCCCCACCTGACCTGGACTCTTATCCCACCCCCACACCCTAAGTCTGTGTTACATTAACACACATTACATTGCACATTGCTCATCCAAGTTGCACTCCTGTTTTGCTTTTTGCACTCTACTTTCCACTTTTTTTTATATTCATTGTTTATATATTTGTATCGTATATATTGTGTTTTTTGGTTCTTATGTGTAGTACTTTTCTTATGTGTAGTACTTATTTGTGATTTTATGTTATGTGTAGTACTTATTGTGTTTCTATGTTTTTATGTTTTATGTTTACTGTATGCACCTTCACACCAGAAAAAATTCCAAGTAGGTGTAAACCTACTTGGCAATAAATCCCATTCTGATTCTGATTAAACATTTCATTTTTCTTTTATTCTTTCTTTCTGTCTTTCCTACTTTTCTTTGTTTTGTCCTTTTCTCTCTCCTCTTCTCTGACAAAATCACTAAATCCCATATCCACAACCTTTCACAGAATAAGCACGACTGTAGGAGGATGCCTATGATGAAGGTCAACATCCATCACCTGTGTTCATGACATGCCATGCCACAGGTCAGAGAACAACACATGGTTAAGATGACACACACACACACACACACACACACACACACACACACACACACACACACACACACTGCCACAGGCCAGAAAACAACACATAGTTAAGATGACACATGGAGAAGAACTGAGATGAGCCCCTGAGTTGTGAAACGGGAGAAAGACTGAGAGTGTCAATTGGGAACACGCCTGTGTGTGTGTTTGTGGGTGCGTGCGTGTGTGTGTGTGTGTGTGTGTGTGAATGCGCCTTGCCTTCTGGATGGATGTGCTTACATTCCATCAAAATGTGGCTTCAGCAGTCTGTCGCTCCTGCAAGTGTCGCTCAGAGTGCAGATGCGTGTGTGTATGTGTGTATGTATATGTGTGTGTGACTGTGTGTGTGTGTATATGCGTGTGTGTGTATGCTTGTGTGTGTGTCTGTGTGTGTGTGTGCGTGTGTTCGCGTGGGTGTGTATGAATGTGTGTGTGTGTGTGTGTGTGTGTGTGTGTGTGTGTGTGTGTGTGTGTGTGTGTGTGTGTGTATGCGTGTGTGTGTGTGTATGTGTGTGAAATACAGGGAGACAAAGACAGAAAGACAAACAGGATTGTCTCTCGTTTTCTCACCTTCTCAGTCTATTTATCCAGCTTGCTCTCTCCAGTACTGTGGTTTATCCTAATGAACCTACACCCACACCCACTACTGCCACTACAATTTTGCATGTATGAACATAAATATTACATGCAACAAATACATCCTATGACATGCAAATACACACACACACACACACACACACGTTATTCAATAGCATTTTTCTGAAACATTTGGAAGACTCCCTCTCCCTTTCGCTTTCTCTCCCCTCCATCCATCTCTATCCATCTCACTCTCTGTGGTAAGTTCATAGGGTCCTATCCTCCTTGTATTAACCCTCTTACACACACACACACACACACACACACACACACCCCCTTCACTCCCTTTTTAAACTATCTTCCTTCACACTCCTTTTCAGTCAGTAAATGATAAATGTGGTTCCTAATTTCTATTCTTTCTTTTTTTTTTATTAGAGCACAGTGTGTGTGTGTGTGTGTGTGTGTGTGTGTGTGTGTGTGTGTGTGTGTGTGTGTGTGTGTGTGTGTGTGTGTGTATTTGTGTGTGTGTGTGTGTGTGGGTGTGCAGGATCTTTTTTTATGTATGTAGTCAGCATGGGGTTAACACCGAACATTGTCTGTACATTTGTCCGGTGTGTGTTTCCTTGAAAAGTGTATCGTACATATATGTTCGTGTGTATGCCTCTGTCTTTGGATCACACAATAGTGAGCATAAGTGCATGTGTGGAATTGTTCGGTGAATCTGTACTCTGTTGTGTGACTGAGTGAGTGTGTGTGTGTGTGTGTGTGTGTGTGTGTGTGTTAGTGAGTGTGTGTGTGTGTGTTCCTTCTCCCCACATTTCCTCTGTTGCTTCAAGTCTCAGCATGCCTGGGGTGTGAGGGGTAATTAGTGGCAGTGCAGACACACCAGTCAGAGAGTGTGAGTGTTTGCTGTCTGTCCACGGAGAGTGGGTGTGTATGTTAATGTCAGTGGTGCATACACACAACCAAGTGTATGTGTGTGTGTGTGTGTGTGTGTGTGTGTGTGTGTGTGTGTGTGTGTGTGTGTGTGTGTGTGTGTGTGTGTGTGTGTGTGTGGTGTGTGTGTGTGTGTGTGTGAGAGAGAGAGAGAGAGAGAGAGAGAGAGAGAGAGAGAGATGGTTCATTCGGATATGGCTCAGACACACCACTGAATCTGAGTGAATCAGTACGTTTTTGTGAGTGTGAGTTATCATTACCTGCCAGCACACGTGCACACACTCGCACACGCATGCCGGTGAGCCTACAGGAAGCTTGAATTCCTGCACCTCAGGGGAAGGTGGGACGGAGGACACGTCAGACACATCATCTCCACACACACATACCCCACCCAGGCCCAGCCCTGCCTCACTCACTCTCACACCCACACACACACACACACACACACACACATACACACACACACACCCACACGCATACATACCCCATTCAGGTCCAGCCCTGCCTCACTCACTCACATACACACACACACATACATACAGTGTGTGATCCACCCCCTCCGGGAACAGACTCAGTCTTCTAGCGTTAAAATGCAAGCTGTTACAGTGCACATGCTACCAGCCAAACCTGGACTGGGCACACTATGTTTCAGCATCATTGATACCATTGGTATGATACCTGCATGTTTGGTGTCATCTACACTCTCCTGACTGCACTGCAGCATTCTGCTGTTGGAGATAATAGCTATTGACTGAGTGATTGATTGAGTGGCTGGTGGATTGATACCCATTTTAAATGTCAGCAGTTTCCATGGAGATCGTGTGGTCATTTCCTTGCACAGGTACAGAAACCCTGTAGTCAGACATTGGTCAAAAAGACATTAACGTCCTTCAACGCCGTCTTAGAAATACTTTGCTTTGATTTTAAATGGTCTATGGGAGTCAGTGTCAAAATAACCTGCATACTTTCCTGATCCTTAAGGGATATCGACCCTAAAATGTACAAGTATAGTAGGAGTTAAATATATAAAAAATATATAGGCATCATTAGCAGCAGGACAGGCAAGCGGCAGTGAGGGGTCACAGGTCATATCAATCCCCTGAGGCGTGTGCTTACACTGGCATTGATCTCTCTGTCTATATTTCTGTGTGCCTTACATCTTCTGTGTCTGTCTTTCTGTCCGTCCATCTGTTGGCCTCTCTCTATTTTCTACTTTATACAATAATTAATGTCTTATGAAATTAATATAATACAATGATCCGCATTTTCACCACCTCTCTGTTTCTCTCACACAAACAGCCCCACCCAGGCACACATGACTGCACTTAGGGCATTTCTTCATACTGTTTTGTTTTTATGGCAAAGATAAGTCAATCACATATGGTCTTCTTGTGAAGCAGTTTACTGATGTGGAAGCTCATGTCTGTATGTGTGGTCTTAGAGTCTTAGAGTGATTCAGTGCCCCACACATTGATCACCAATTACTGGCTGCCATGACAACAGAATGTCAAACCCAAAGAGAAGAGGAATCACACTTACCCTTTCCAATTATCAGCTAAAGAAACTGATTTACATTTGTGCGGTGTATGTATGTGTGTGCGTGTGTGTGTACTGTCTGGTGTTATTGATTACTGACAGGTTGCTGATGTCACACACACACACACACACACACACATTCTATGCCACGACATCATTTGATGAAACCATCTGTGTCTTCAGCCAGGGGCTGCAATTGGATCCAAGAAGAGAGAGAGACTGGACAGGTGAAATTAAAACTATGTGAGAAATGTGTGTGTGTGTGTGTGTGTGTGTGTGTGTGTGTGTGTGTGTGTGTGTGTGTGTGTGTGTGTGTGTGTGTGTGTGTGTGTGTGTGTGTGTGTGTGTGTGTGTGTGTGTGTGTGTGTGTGTGTGTGTGTGTGTGTGTGTGTGAGTTCACCTGGAACAGACAGACAGAAGAACCAGACCAGACAGAAATCACTATTTAACTAACCAACCATACTTAGCCTGTAGGAGTTTAATTTTTAAACTTCCTTGGGAGAGTAATATGGCTGACCTGCTCTCAGCTAATGACCGGACTCCTTGGCTAAGCAGTAGCTGTGAGTACCAGGCACAGTTAAGCCCACTGTGGAAGTGTTGATGATTTATTAGCCATGATCTCACACACACACACACACACACACACACACACACACACACACACACACACACAAACACACACACACACACACACACACACACACACACGCACATGCACACACACCCATACATACACACACACACACTAATAAAATATGATTCATTCAATACTGATTCATTTCAAGAGAATTTCACAGATAACAGGGATTCCTCACCTTTATTTCTGTGCATTTACTCAAGTATGCACACACACACACACACACACACACACACACACACACACGCACACACACACACACGCACAGCTGACAGATATATGTCTAAGTATTTCTCTGAGTCTGTTGGCCCTCTGCCAAAGTGCCATCTCCTCACACACATACTGAAATGACTCCCCACCCCTTCTGTCTGTCCTTTAAGAAACACATATAACATCCTAACACGTAAGTGGTAGGGTACATCCTTCTTATCATGGATTGTAAGTTATTACAACATTCCTTACTGATAGGTTTATAGATGTATAACTGAAACAGAATAGAAAAAAAATAGAAGATAAATTGTCAGTGCATTGGAGAGAAGAGGAGCTAGCGGCAAGAATGGAACCATAAACAAACTTCACATACACTAAAAAATACATGCAAACATTCATTCACACACAGAGACTCAAATACACAAATTCAAGTGATTCATATTGACCCACATGCGCAGATGAAGACTATTTGCTCCCATGACAACTACAACTTAGACTACATAAATGCATGTAAACATCCTGTTACCAAGCCACTGCATTCACTAAGAGGCCTCACATAGATATACACAGGCACACAAACATGCACACACACTCACAAAAACAAGTAAATCAATCAGGGGATTGATGTGTGTGTGTGTGTGTGTGTGTGTGTGTGTGTGTGTGTGTGTGTGTGTGTGTGTGTGTGTGTGTGTGTGTGTGTGTGTGTGTGTGTGCGTGTGTGTGTGTGTGTATGTGTGTGTGTGAGAGAGAGAGAGAGAGAGTGTGTGTGTGAGTGAATGCGTGAGTGAGTGAGTGAGTGAGTGAGTGAGTGAGAGACAGAGAGAGTGAAAGAGAGAGAGAGAGAGTGTGAGTGAGTGAGTAAATGAGTGAGTGAGTGAGAGAGAGAGAGAGTATAGGGCGTATTGTATTGGGTCTGTGGTAAGGAGAGATATAGTATTTGTGTTTGTGATGTGTAATAAAATGAGCTGGAGAAAAAGGATTAAGTGCTTCACTGCATCTCTGCATTGTGGTTGTGCAGTGCTGAATTTAGCTCAGAGGGTATGGTGACTGTGTTTTGTTCCTCCTCGGCTGAGCTGGGTGGGGCCATACTGGGTTAGGCGTGAAAGGAGGGGCAGGCTTTAGGCCCACATGGGAAAAATATGCTGGAAAAAGGACATCAGACTCAGCAACGACTGGAATGATCTTTTACATCTTGTACTTTAGTGTCGATGGGCAACCAATCACCCATCCATCACTCACACACAAACACTCTCTCTCACACACACACACACACACACACACTGCATTTCATTACATGTGCACATCAATACTGATACACACACACACACATAGAGATTAACATAAAGGGTGGGCCGCTTCCTCTGTCCAAAGGGTTTAGCTTGGACTAGTTCATCAAGACTCCTCATTTTTGGGTTGTGCCTGTGTGGCACTAATACGTAAGGGTGCATTTCGTTTGAGTGCATTTTATGAGAATATGTGAGTGTTCTAAACACAAGTGTGTGTGTGTGTGTGCGCGCGTGTGTGTGTGCGTCTGAGTGTGTGTGTGTGTGTGTGTGTGTGCGCGTGCGCGTGTGTGCGCGTGTGTGCGCGTATGCGCATGTGTGTGTGTGTGTGTGTGCGTGTGAGTGTGTGTGTGTGTGTGTGTGTGTGTGTGAGGGAAGGGGTATGTGTGTGCCCTTTATGTTCAGATGTCCGCTCTGCATTTCTCAGAAGACTTCCTTCCATTTGTTATTGTCAGTGGCAACTAGCCACCGCGGCCATTGTAGTTAAAAATAAAGCAGCACCAGAGGCGAGGAACAGGAGGAAAGAGCGAGGGATCTGGAGAAACGACTACAGGGGAGGAGGACGGGAGGAGGACGGGCGGAGTTCAAAGGGGTGCAGAGGGCAACAGGCCCACAGGGTCAGCGCTCCCCTAACCCCCATCACTCCCACCCAAAATGAGACGACAAATCAAAACAGCAGACCTCCGGATAAACATGTGTTGCTTAACGGAAGATTGTGTGTCTGTGTGTGTGTGTCTCTGTGTGTGTGTGTGTGTGTGTGTGTGTGTCTCTCTCTGTGTGTGTGTGTGTGTGTGTGTGTGTGTGTGTCTCTCTCTGTGTGTGTGTGTGTGTGTGTGTGTGTGTGTGTGTGTGTGTGTGTGTGTGTGTGTGTGTGTGTGTGTGTGTATGTGTGTGCGTTTAGAATCCCCACTCTGGTGAGAAAACAAGTTGTAACAGGGATATTACAAGTCTATAGAACAGATTATTAACAAGTTTTAGACCATCTAGCCCTATTTTTTATTTTTTATTTTGAGATCGTCAAATTCATACCTAACAACCGATTTATTACTTATTTTGTTTCATTTTTAGAGTAAGAAATAAAATAGTCTCGAGTAGCACAGGAATCCCGCCTGTTTGAGACTGTGGTGGCAAGCGCACGGCTCTGTTTGGTCGTAATAAGTGAGTGAGCCTCTCGAGCATGCAGACAGACGGTGATAACGTCTAGTAAACAGACTTGGAGCGACTGTCCGACCCAAGCTGGTGAAAGCTGCCATAATCAGCTGCTGGATATAAAGGTATAGCACATGAAGTTTAAAATAGCAAAAGAAACGAAATGGTTAAATCATCATGAGTTAATTATATATGTCGTGGCTCTCTTTTATCATCCCGGTTCATTGATCCTGTGGGTATGCTACCCTACTCAGTAGCTCCCCTAGCTATAACTAGCTAGTGAACTCTAGCCTACAACGTTAACCTACTCACTTGAGCTGCAAATCCCTACCATGCTACAGTATAATTAGCACCTATCTCAGCAGATGTCTTCAATATGTTTATTGTTGTGCCATATTCTAAATCTAAATGTGTTTATTTCTCTTCCTAAAACCCACTAGACTATAGGACACTTTTTAAAAGGATATTTTCAAAAATGTCTTATGGGAGAGCATGCCCCCAGACCCTCCTAGTTTTGCTGGGTCACACGAAAAATAATAGGTTTTATTTAGGGGCTTAGCCCCCCCAAAAGTGGGAACCTAGATTCGCCCCTGTTTTAGACCATTTTCAAAGCTGACACACATGTGTGGTTTTCTGTTGAGTTTTATATGTGTACTGCATGTGAATGTGTGTGTGTGTGTGCTTGTGCGTGTTACCATGTGTCCTGCCAGCAGTATCGCATGTGAGTATCTCACCTGTTGTAACTGCCATTGTTAGTGCAGAAGAGAAAGATATACTTTGGACTTTATTACTAAACGTGTCTGTGTGTGTGTGTGTGTGTGTGTGTGTGTGTGTGTGTGTGTGTGTGTGTGTGTGTGTGTGTGTGTGTGTGTGTGTGTGTGTGTGTTTGTAACACCTTATCTAGTATGTGGTTCACTTTGGCATTGGGTTTTCAGGCTTTTGTGTGTGGCTGTGTGTCTTTTCTCTGGCTTTGATGTGTGTGTGTGTGTGTGTGTGTGTGTGTGTGTATCTGGAATTAAGAGCTTTTCTCTCTCTTTCTCTTTTTAAGGAAAAATAAAAGCTTCAACTCTAAAGCCATCAAACCGGTTTGCGTGAACAAAAGCAACACACACACACACACACACACACACACACACACAGACTCACACACACCACAAAAAAGCACCACCAACATTGTTTACACACACACACACACACACACACACACACACAGAGAGAGACTCACACACACCACAAACAGTGTTTACACACACAAACATAGGAACATATAGCAAACACACACAGCGTGGGGTCATAATGAGAGTGGTACTATGCAAGGCTGGACTCAATGAATGAGAAGAATAGACTTGTTGAGATGCTATAAGATAACAGAAGAGCATAGTTTAACCATTTATTCATATCCTCAGGCTATGCCCACATAACACAGGCACCACAAACACACAGACAAACACACACACATGCACACACACACACACACACACACACACACACACACACACACACACACACACACACAAACACACACACACACACACACACACACACA
>NC_045172.1:13716827-13816827 GCF_900700415.2 Clupea harengus
CATCTTGGAAATATGTAGGCTTCAACAGGCTGGAAAGTAGCGCATGATTTAAAGGGGCATACATTGTATATACATGGTCCATAGAGTTTGGTCATGCATGCTCCAAACTTTCCCATGACGCATAATTTACTGCCTAACGCAGTGACTGATTACGAAATATAAACAGTTTGTTCCATGTTGCATTTATAGTTCATGCCAAACTTGACAACCCTAAAATAATAAGCAAAACACAGAGGAATAAAAATACTACATAATTCTGGAAAGAGCCTGCCCCTGCCACACCTTATGGCCCTGAATCACAATGTGTTCCAAAGACTGGGAGACTCTAATACGAGATGTGAAGAAGTTAAATTGCCATGGCGACTACTGCTTTACTGAAACATCAGCTTTAATTACATTGCATCTTGAAGTAGGAGTGAGGTTTACCATCACACAAGTCTTGACTTGGAGCCCTCACAGTTGATATTCTAACACAGCTCACTGACACATGCATCTGGTAAGCTATTGAGAAATGAGTTCTAACACACAGGGTTGGGCAGCGTGGAGGATTTCGTAAGAATGTCAGTCACTGTGGAAACTGTCAGAAATTGGGACTCTTCTGTTTCAATCCTTTATTTACTTCATAGCTGATGTCACTTGAGAAGAAAGGGAATGTGTGTGAGTGGGGATGCGGAGTGTGCAACACAGCCCTCATCGGAACCATCTGTTTTGAAAACAAGCACCACGTTTCCCGGGCCATGCCAAGCTCACCAAGACCCTCAGCCATGTCTGTAAATGAGAGGAGTTGCATAGCCATGCAGACATGTACAACTCTGTGTGTGAAGGACCTCTGACAATTACATTACAATCTCTCTACTTATCTTACTGTCCACCCAAACCCAGACTCTTTTAATCCCATACTGTTTTAATCCCATTGTCACTTTAGTTCTTATTCTGACTATTAGGAGTCATAAACATAATTCCAAACATGATAATGATGGAATGATGACGATGATAATCATGAAATATATTTTATTGAATATGGCGCAGATTGTGAGCACAACACGATGTGCCATATGTTTCTGCTTTGCTGTGTTTTGTCAAAACAAGCTTAATAAGATCATAATGGACAGTCAAGCTCTTAGAACAATAGAAGACACATATCAGGAGCATCCTGTGGGTGGAAATTATATTATAAACCCCAAATGTTTTCAATCTCTTGCTTTCTCTTGCCTACACTGCATTGATTTCCTCTTCACTCCTAGAAAATACAAACTTCCTGTTCCATTTAGGGAAATTATGTTAGCCACTTGGTCTCCAGTGGGAGCATGTTATTTTGTCCACTTGGATTGTTGTGATAATTTTATGTCTTATACTTGGAAGCAGGTTGTTATGTCTCAAGTTCACTCCAAACTTTTCTTTCCTTTCCTCTTCTAACTCTGTTCCTCCCTTTCTTTTTCTTTCTTTTCTTGTCCTGCTTTCTTCTTCCCTCCTTCTGTATGAGTCAAAACCCTTGTTTACCTAGTTGGCAAACCCGGTAACTATGGCAACCCTCTGTGAAATACCCGCCGTGAAACAGTTTTAAGAGATGGCACTGACAAGCTCTTCTCACAGTATTGCAACCAGAAGTCTCTCTTAGCTTCTCTCTGAGGTGCATGTGCGTGTGTGTGTGAGTGTATGATTATATGTGTGTGTATAAGGGAGAGAGAGAGAGAGAGAGAGAGAAAGAGAGAGAAAGAGAGAGAATGTGTGGGGGTTTGTGTGTGGGGTGTGTGTGTGTGTGTGTGTGTGTGTGTGTGTGTGTGTGTGTGTGTGTGTATCTGACTCGTTGCCAGTTTTGGCCACCGCCAAGAATTCTGCCATAATCACCTCAGCCTGCTGTATCTCAGGAAGCCGTTTTCATTTCCAGCACAGACTACTGGCTACATGACAAATGATTCAGTGCTGGGTGTGTTGGTGTGTATGTGTGATGTGTGCATGGGGGTAAGTCAGTGTGTGTGTGTATGTTTGTGTGTGTGTGTGTATCATTAAGGCATTTGTGCATGTGTGTGTGTGTGTGTGTGTGTGTGTGTGTATTTGTTTAGCAGCATAAGCCAATACCAAGACAGAAAGGATGTGAGAGGTCTCTTCCCTGTAGTTTCATCGACTTAAACAAAGACACGGCACTTATATACACGTCTGTGGAAAAAAGCTGAAAAAAGCTTCTGTCTTGCTTGTCATTGTCTGATTGTCATAAACTATGCTTTTACCTTTCTTTCCAATCTTGAATTCAAACAGGAGGCATGCACTGCAGACCAGTTATGGCTGCACACACACACACACACACACACACACACACACACACACACACACACACACACACACACACACACATCTTATACTCAGACTGGCTTTTCCTTGCTACTGCATGTTCAGCAACTGTGTCATCTGGCTCCTGAACGATAAAGCTGAGCTTCATGGCAGATTCCACTGTGGCTGGTTCACATTACCTCTTCTGAGGTGCATACAGCAGACACACACACACACACACACACACACACACACACACACACACACACACACACACACACAAACACCCACACAGACACACACACACACAGAGACACAGACACACACAGACACACGCACGCACGCACACTTGTCTGATTGTCAATATGAATGCTTTCTCGTAGTAGTAGATAGATAGATAGATAGATAGATGGATACTTTATTAATCCCAAGGGAAATTTTAGGCAATCCAGTAGTTTATACACTTTACACAACTCACAGACACACATACACAAATCACATACACATAGGGAGAACATGTTCAAAGGGAGTGGGGTGGTAAGTCACAAAACCACACAAAGTCTGAAAGTGAGGTTGGGAAATCCTGTTTCCTTCACAGTCTATACAGGAATATAATCCTACCTCTTCACGCTCTAACTCTGTGGTAAAACAAGCTTTAGAGATGATCTGTACACACATATGCACCATACATATAGACACACAAACACACAAACACAAACCTATCCACCAGCACATACACTATAACTACACAAACATACATACACACACACACACACACACACACACACACACACACACAAATACACATAGAGAGAGTGAGAGAGAAAGACAGAGGGAGATTAGGCAATAAGATGAAAAGCAAGACTGCAGGAGAAACACTGAGTGAAAAGTATTTCATAGCTGCAGGTACTAAACAACCCCTGATCACACCTTGGTCTTACCCAATGCACAATGTTGATCATATAAGGTTTCTGTGTGAGTGTGTGTGTGTGTGTGTGTGTGTGTGTGTGTGTGTGTGTGTGTGTGTGTGTTAATGTTATGCTGTGGAGAGATTAGATTAGATGTGCTTGTCAGACATTGAAAACCAAGATGCAGGTTACGTGTCAAAGAAGGCAGAACGCCTTCCTCAAAATAATTGACATGAAACGCCTACCTTTCTTATTTTAGTTATACACAGGAAGAGAGGTTAAATACCTTGTACTATTGGTTGGGGATTTCCCACAGCGGCCAATCCTCTCACTGTCACATGCAAGTACTCCTACCCCACAACCTAACCTAACCAATATCACAACTGCCCAATCATAGATCCTGAGCAGCAGGATACAACCACCCACATCTGGCTGGTGACAGCTGCAACACGTGCTGCGTATTGAATCCGGAATCCGTAAAGGCTTCTTCACAATACAACGTGCGCTGTCTGTAGCCCACAACTGCTAAACACAACATGACTGCCCAAGCATCGAACCTGAGCACCAATATATAACAACAACAACTTTGTGAGCATTCTACTGGGGTTTTCAAGCAGGCACTTCCGTCATCAGTGTTTCATTGAATTAGGCCCAAGACACCTCCAGAAGGCTCAAGGGTGGTGCCTGGTTTCCCAGACCCACTGCCTTCCATCCTTAAGACACATGCCACTACCAGAGACAACAACAGCTACACCTCATGACGCACCTCGACAAGATTTCACGTATCTCAGCGTTAGATTAATTCACAAGCGTCTCAGCCACAATCACTGGCTTGCTTTCTGATCACACACCCAACTGTGCAAAGGTCTGCCCTTGAAGGCACATAAATCTGTGTTCATTTTATGAAATTACGAAATGAATGTGCTGTAGTAATCAAAATAGCTGTACACAATGTCCTTATTTATTCTTCTCGTATGACTAATTTGCTGAAATTACTCACTTTTACTGGAAGGCAATGTAAAGAGTGTGTGTGTGTGTGTGTGTCTATGTGTGAGTGAGTGAGTGAGAGAGAGAGAGAGCGAGAGAGAGAGAGAGAGAGAAAGGATACAAAAAAAAACAGTAAGAGAGAGGGAGGGATCGGAGCTGTTCCTTGCCTGTCAAGACGAGCTCCTCCACTCACCCTTTACACACACACACACACACACAAACATATTTGTACCCATGACACACATTCCGTCCTTATCCCTGCCGACACACACCCTTCCCTCAATACATCAACACTTCATTCCCTCCCAGCCACTCCCAAAACTTCACCCAATCTTGCCCATCTGTCCTACAGTCTCTCTCCCTAACACACACACACACACACACACACACACACACACACACACACAAGTTCCCTGCCCTAAGCATTTCTCCCTGGCTCATCCCTGGGACACCTCCCATTCCTGGAGCTTCTCCTTACAAGCTCCTGCAAGCTACATAGCAGTTCACTCATAATATACTGAACATGTTTGTGTGGTCTGAGTGTGAGTGAGTGTGTGTATGTGTGTGTGTGTAATAATATTCTCCAAATGTGTGAGATGGCTGTTGAAGTGGTGGGGCAGCGATTCTGAGAAAGTGTGTATGTAGTTGTATAGTATGTGTGATATCATTATGATCTGATTTCTAAGCTTGGTACTTGGTATCTTTTAGGTTCAGTGTGCAAGATTTTTTTGGGGGGGGGGGGGCGGGGTACTATATCGAAATGGAATATAGTATTCATGTTTTTCATTCATTATTAATTATTAATAATGAATGAATTCATTCATTAATTATGTTTTTATTAGTTTATAATCAATGACCTGTAGCTACAAATCTTTATGTTTTCGTTAGCTTAGAATGAGCCCTTCATATCTACATTGGAGTGGGCCGCCATATTGCACCACCATGTTTCTAGAATGGACAACACTGACTCCTTTAGCGTTTTTAGGTCGAAGTGGCAGCTTGAATTTGGTGGTGCCAGTTGGAAGAAAAAGAAGAGGAATCAGTGGTTGCTGGTGCTGGCTGACCATTTTATGTTGTGAGAAGTTGGAGAACCCAAATTTTGACAAGATTATACTTATTATTTAGCACGAGTAAAAGCAAGGGAGTGTGGCTCTTCGACTTTCAAAGAAGCGAAAACATGAAGCAAAACTAAATAGGGACAGGCAACAGCAGAAAACAAGGTGTGGCCTTTCCCAGATGGAAATCACTTTGCTTTGAAAGAAAGGGGTTGCAAAAAGGGTTGCCATCTGTAACATCACTGCTAGATGCCATTACATCCTACACACTGCGCCTTTAAGAGCACTTTATTTAACGGTTCGCGCTGTAGAGGCACCTGTAACTAGACCCTCATTATTCGTGCCGTTTCTTGACCGAGTTCCTTTCCCATAGAGCAGGTATGGGCCCTGTGGCATACAGTACATTCCCTCAACACACATATCTGTGTACAATGAGAAAGAGAGTCAGAGAGAGAAAGAGAGAGAGTGTGTGTGTGTGTGTAGGTGTGACAAGAGGAGTGATGACCTGAAGTACTCCTGCAGGTAACACGTAACCAACAACAAATCCAGTGTGTGTGTGTGTGTGTGTGTGTGTGTGTGTGTGTGTGTGTGTGTGTGTGTGTGTGTGTGTTACTCTGTTCAACAAGTAAGCAATAGGCCCTCTAATACAGACAGAAGCTGGTGCTTTCCTGACCGTCTTCATCTGAATGCCCTTGTGTGTGTGTGTGTGTGTGTGTGTGTGTGTGTGTGTGTGTGTGTGTGTGTGTGTGTGTGTGTGTGTCTTATCGAATCCATCTGTGTCCATGATGGAGAAAGAGATGAGCTGCCTTTGAACTATTCCAGGAATTCCCTTGGCTGCTCTCTCCTGTTGCCTCCCTCTTCATAAAGTATGACGGACAAACCTACAGCACCTTGCAAGGCGAACCAAATAGAATACAATACAATAGAGTAGAATAGAATGAAAATGACAGAAATAACATTCCAAATGGCAAGACAAGACAAACTGTAACAATAAGGTAGAATTTTAACAAGAGTCTCCAACAAAAGGTTAAAAAAGTAGAAATGGAACTAACGCACATCATACATCCTGTTTATGTGAAGGTCTTATACATTTAAATATGTGAATGTCATTCAAATGGATGTTTACTATACTGAACATTGCAAAGAGTCTTACCAAAAACAGCACCAACATATCTTAACCTCTTAACCTACATGTATATCATACGTGTCCACACTTCCCATACATTTCCATACAAAGGCTTTCTGAAGACATAGCAAAACCACTGTTTAAAATAAATGGGCGAATAATGTAATTTCAATTCTCAAGAAAAACTGAGGTGATCTTTGAGGTGTAGATTTAAGTCATCTTTTGCGACACACCTCGAGTGCTGTCAGCAGGTCTGATCCTGCCCTTAGGCTACACTGTTACAGAACCGAATTGAATAAAGTCTTCTTCTGTACTGTACTGTTACAGAGACGAATTGAATAAAGTCTTCTTCTCTCGCCCAAATTTTGAAGGTGGCACTTTTGAATGTGTTTTTGTTTTCATTTTTATCCAGCATTGCCATGATGTCCTTATGAACAAACAAATATAAAAAAAAAACTGAGGGGCACATGTACTGTCTCTACGTGAAGCAGTTGAGGTTTGATCCCCTCTTTGCACGCAGAATTGCTCTCCCAAAGCTACTATAAGTGCTACAGGCAGGCATGCTTTCCATCAATACCATTAGGTTTAAGAAGCTCTCACTGAAAACATAAACATGTCCATTTTAATCATTTATGGCAGACTCCCCTCAGATCAGAGGAAGGGCAGGTTTAACCAGTGCATACTTTTCAAGAGGAGTCATTCAATCTCCAGGTGCAATCTTCAAGTTATGTCTATCTAATACTTGCTTTCTGTGTACAAATTAGAGACATATTTGGCTTGGCAGCCAGAACAAAAGGTTGGCTGTCGTCAGTTTTCAGTAGAAACAGTGACAGTAATTATCTTAACAATTTCAGGAACAGCCGTGAGTAATAATACTGAACCCTCACTGGAACACAACCCTGAACACTGGCAATCCTTTTACCCCCACATTACTTAGGCTACTGTACACATACTGTACTTCTGTACGCAGATGTTACTCTTTGCCGGTTTCCAAGGAATCTCACAAATCTCATTAGAGTTTCTCTTGCCTTTAGATTGCCTATTTCCGTACACAGCAATCACTTCTTGAATGTTCCTCCGCTTTTATGCAAAAAAACACAGAGGTTGAGTGGATGGTGCATCTAACATTTACACAAGTCATGTAAGTAAAAACGTTTGTCAAAGCAGTCCTTGACTCTCAGTAAGGGTTGACTTAGAGATTTGGCTGTTTGTGAAGTATGTCATCTTGTGATTTCTAAATGATAGGATGTGGATAGCAGATGATCTAAATGGGGACAAGAGAGGAAAGGAAGACACTGCTTTCAGGAACATGAAGAGTTGCTGAGTCAGCAGACGTTAGATGGAAATTGTGATGACACAGCGTATTTATCACAACATGAATTTGTCTCCATGGACTTCACCGTGGAGCAGGCTCTTGTTTGATCAATTCTGGTTGTGGTTATTATCTGTCATTTAAATAATGTTTTTGCTATTGTTCCATCGTTCCTCTTCTGACAGATCTCTACTCCACCTTAACAGATGTTAGGGTTCATACTAGAACTGAGTCTGGAAGCTGACCAGGACTGTGAATCTGATTCAGGGTGGAGCATTGAATTGGGTAAAAACATGACCTTAGAGGAGCTATCTGTAGTCCGGACACCAAGCGTTTACAATCGGTATTTCGTTCCAAATTCAAAATATTGAAGCGCGTTCACACAGCAATCTAATGGACTTGTCATTATTATTCTATTCTACTGGGAGTGAAAATCTGTGAGATTTAGTCAGATCCCAGAGATTTAGTGTCTGCGTGAGACATAACAAATGTGTAAACGATATATTCAAATCAGTCAAATAAGTAAAACCTTGCAGGGTTCCATTAAAAATGGTATAAATACTCCAAACTCAATATATCTCGTAATTATGCATCCACTACTTACACTGCTTAACAGCCAACAGTGTCACGTAATCTACAAGTCGTAACTGTCGGCCAATGATAAATACAGGGACTTGCTCATCTTTTATTTTTTTCAATACCGATCAGTGGATGGTGGCAATACGCACTTCGGCAAACATCGTTTATAACTGGTGTTGTGCTGCCCCCAGATGGCACTGTAGGCCTACACATTTCCATAGTACGTTCAATTTCCATTCCTTCGAGTGCCGTTGTCAACTCCCAAGACGCCAGAACTGTTGAAGACATAGCTTGACTGTTACCAAAACACTTTCTAATAATTTCCCCCAGTAAATCCACATTTATTTTGTATATGCATCAATGCATTAACCGTCTAACATTCAGTACAATATTCTTATCAAACTTCATCCTTCACTCTCGCTTGGTATATCCATGGACGGATTAAGAAACCACGGGCCCCTGGGCCTGGACATGTTAAAGGCCCCCCCCCCCCTCGCGAAAATTGTGCACTCGCAAAACACGCACGCACACACAAACACCATTAGGCGTACATATATATTTTAACAACAATGTGTTGGATTTAACGGTCAAATTAGATACTTAGGCTATTGTATTGGGAAAGTAAACAGGTCAAAGTGTACTCCGTAACATCCACCTTCGGTGCACTGCCCTGCTATTGTTTCTGACATTACATGTGACAGGGCAACAGCCGAGTGATTCTTTTCCAAATTGAAACTGATTAAGACCTACCTGAACAGCATGGGGCAGTAGAGGCTGAATGGGCTGGTTATCCTGTCCATTGAAAGAGCAAATCATGCATCATCACTTTCATGTTTGAAAGGCGTCGTTTGGCAAGTGTACTGTGCCTCTGCTCAGTCAGCTTGTAGGTCTTGACGTTCAGATTATGCGCCTAAACTAGCTATATCGTATCGTCTCGTCACATGATCAAATAGAGACTTGACATTGGCGAAACAAGATACATATTACCCAGCAATCATCATTGCATATCTGTACATGACAAAAATAACAAATTAAATAAGAAATTATTAATTTAATTGAATCGGCTTTTTAATAGTTTCTATAGTGTATGTACGATAAGCATATCATTGTGTTATAGATTGCTACTGACGATTTCCCCCTAAAAATTATGAAAACCATGACAGAGACAGGTTTGCTATTTTGAGGGAATATATAACATAAGGTATCTGGGTCATTATACATTAAATCATCCTTGAACACTTTCGCATTACACTAGCAACACGCTGACATCCATATGTTCTAAAATTCTTAGAAAGCAGGGTCTGCTTTGCCAACGAACTTTCCGCGCTGGATGCATTGTCTATAGTTACGCCCCTGGCGCATATGCACATTTTCTAACACATCACAGGTGCACTCAATTAAAACCATTAGCAAATTAACAAAATACACCTTTTTCAACCACAAATAAGAGATACATAGCAGCGACTTCACGCAGAAGCTCTGGCTTAGGGGCCCCTTGAGCTCATGGGCCCCCTGAGCTCATGGGCCCCTGGGCCTGGGCCCGGCAGGCCCGTTCGTTAATCCATCCCTGGGTATATCCAACACAAAATGCCACACATTATTGTGAAACGCGCACACACCTGTATTTTTGTGAAAATAAAGAAGGGGACACAAAAGACAGGGGACCCACAACCAAGCAGTGCAGTAAATCGGGCCTCAAGCTCATATATTATGAGATCTGTAACCTCATAATGTGAGGTTGAAGTATAACCTATCGTAGTACTGAAATCATCTTTTAGGAAACCTGTAGACTTACCGGTGACATAGAATGGAACAAAATAGAAAAGCCTTTATTGTTTGAAATTTGGAATAGTCCCTGCTCTGGTCGTTTCCTCCATTTTGCGTGAATGTAGTTGTGTGTCGACTGTCGATGCATCAAAGACGCCCAGCCTATTTTTAAATCACTAGCATATGCGTGTTTATAAGCCCACAATTCAGGTCATGTTATTTTGTCGCACCATGATTCACTTTCAGTTTCTATACTTATAGATGCGGATTGCAACAGGAGATAGGTAGGTTTGTTTAGGTTGTGTTAGTCGACATTGATTATATAAATATTTTGCCAAAAGATGGACCCAGAGTAAAGAATATCCATGCACTTGCTGTGACCACAAGATAAAAGACAGCCATCTGACGGGTAACAGATGGGTACAGGTAACAGGTTGGTAGTACTGGTCGCACTGCGCACATGAAGAGACTGGGTTTTATCTGTAAATATGTATCTGTGCTGCATTGATCTGTAGGCCTTATACCGAGTGCCGTTACTGATTTCAATTGCACGAGTAATCGTCTGTGAATATAGACATTAGTGTTATATATATATGATTAAGCACACTCTTGTATAGAGTTTTCTAAATGATCAGAGTATGTTTTTGTAGGCTAGCGCAATTTTTAAGGTAGGCCTGGACTGTGGGTATACGAATCTTCAAATTTTCTCCTGTGAGTTCCCACACTCCGACACGACAGAACTGACTTAAGGCCTACCTGTTGCTGGACTTACCGTAGGCCTTAAGTAAATTGGCACTGGCTGCGCATGACGCAGGTTTTAGAGTATGTTGGAGGCGTCTGGCGAGACATAACTTTTTGTGGGTGTTCTCCCTGTTTCATCCCCGCCATTTACGCGTTTTAATTGCTGTTTTGCTCACCTGTGCGTCTGAAGAGACTGGCGCCATTGGTAATTACTCGACGTCTAGTCTAACCAAACGTGTTGCCTGCTTATGTCTATTGTCCGGTCACTGACATGAATTACCCCTGTCTTGTCAATAGGTGGCGCATTGGCACAATTGCTATGAATATGTAGTTCTGTGTAGTTGAGCCTGGTTTGAACTGTCCTTATATCAACACATCGGATGATAGTATTTCTGAGCAGAGCCTATTAATGAGGAGAGAGGAACAATTATTGCAGAACAGTCTATTTGTCAAGTACTGACAGGTAAATAGTGTGTAATGGCAAATCTAATAACAAAAGTATTAATGAGACAGTCTTTGACTCAAGGGTAGACTTTTCGGTGTGAAGCAGCGAATGATGGAGTGAATGCTGAATGCTTTGTTGATGGAGTAGAATACACACACTGAGTATGTTTATGCTTTCAGCATCTGATATAGGAGACTAGAGAGAGAGGCTTTCCTGGCTTTCAGTAATCCATCAGGAGTATCTAAATGTGCCTCGTATAGGCCTACGTCGACTGTTTGCTTACCTATTGGTTGCGCCCCTCACATGACTCGCCGTATATGGACCGCCCTGACAGCATCTCAGGGAACAGAAGCAACCCGAAGACGAACATCCTCCACCAGGAAAGAGGATGCGCCTGTAAACAAACCTACAACAAAACTACCTCTTGTAGCGTCAAAACTTCCCCTCCAATTTTCAAGTTTTAGCTTAGATATTTTTACATTGTTTTATTACATGCTGGATCGTATAGCGTGAACATATCGCCTGTGTATTTCACTTTGGCAACATTTGTCTTGGAACGATGACTGGAGTCTTTGACAGCCTCGCCACAGATATGCACTCCAACCAAATTACCTCCACCAACTTCCACACCATGAAATCGCAAGACTCGCCCACGTTACCGGTGTCCACAGTGACCGACAGCAGCTTCTACAGCAGCCCCCAGCCTGGTCTGTGCGCTGGCGCGGCTTACGCACAACTTGGGTCTTATCCTTACCACCCCGGGGGAGCGAGTAACGTACACTACAGTCCCAAAGCGTATGACATGGGTTTCGGCTCCTCTTATGGCGCCTATGGGTCCTACGCTTCTGGATCATCACCCGTTCCTACAGACACAGGTAAACTGTCATCTCTATTTCTGACGTCTCTCTCATCAATATCCGTCGGGTGTGGAGACGTCAGTTGCTTAAACCGTTCAATTTTTTCTTTCCGGCAGAAAAAGAGGAGAGTGAACCAGAAATTCGAATGGTCAACGGAAAACCAAAGAAAATCCGAAAGCCTCGAACTATTTACTCAAGTTTCCAGCTGGCTGCTCTTCAGCGGAGGTTCCAGAAGACCCAGTATCTAGCGCTCCCAGAACGGGCCGAACTGGCGGCGTCCCTCGGCCTGACGCAGACGCAGGTGAGAGCAGTTGATTTCAAGAAATTAATGAATAGACTATATGGGTACAAATGTTCGAAACATAATCTGTGCGCAGGTTTAGCGACTCTGGGACTTGCTCAACTCTGGATGTAGTTAACAAAGGCAACACTATTAATGACTAAAGCCCTAAAACTGAGAATATGTGTGGTATACCACAGTATACTGCCTCTGGGCTACTAACTTTAATTGTCGTCGTCTAGAGCAGTAATAAAATGTGCTATTTACTTCAGTCGATTTTAATAGGCAGATGTTTTGGAAGGCGAACCCTCCACAGTAACTAAATAGCCTACTGCCTTTTGCAAATGCATGATTATATTCACATTATTAACGTTGATGTATTGTTTTAGGTGAAAATATGGTTTCAAAATCGACGCTCTAAATTCAAGAAGTTGTGGAAAAACGGGGAAATTCCTCCAGACCAGCACGTTGCCCCGAGTGATTCTCCTCCATGCAGTTCTCCGGCCGAGACGAACTGGGAATTCCCTCAGAACCAAGCACTGAACGACGGGGATTCGACCATGAACCAGAACACTGGCCCACCGAACACCACGGCCCCTTCGTTCCTTACAAACTACTCTTGGTACACTTCCACGAACTCTGCAACGCACACACCGTCAAGCCATCTTATCCAGCACCATAACAGCGCAATGAGCACGGGGCCTATTTTCTAACTTTGAACTCAAAAGCTGAGAGGAACTATGGACGGAACTCGATCGTCGCTGGATTTCAACCCGCCAGTGCGCCTGGTTTCGCAGGGGACCATTATGTTGGGGAGAGTGGGGAGAACTTAAAAAGAAACCCTATTGAATTTTCCTTTTTGGATTTTTTCCCGTTGGACATGTAGTACTCTCATGCAATGATTTGGGAATTAAATTATTTTTATTCAGCTATTTATTGCTCTATTTTGCGCTTATTGGTGTTAATTCAACATACACGTAAACACGGGTAATAACACCATATAGACCATGCATTTATTGTAGAATATCCAGGGTTTCACTGTAATCACAAATGTTACTAACACTGAGGATCCAGCTCCCTGCGACCAAGTTTGCCTCAAATGAAAATGGTATTGCCTTTGAAGTAGACCTCATAACCTATGTGTTCGTTGTTTGGTTGCCTCCCATGGGACATATGTAACCGTTCAGTGCTCGTTTAAATTCTGTGTGGGCTATTTGAGGTAAATGACTGGAATGGGAGCACATTTGTTTAAATTCAACGCAAACAACCGTCTCAACACCACCCTTTGATATGTGCCCAAACGCTTCATCTTCCTGGCTGCTGGCTTCCACTGCCATTAAGTAACAGGCTAATTCAAAGCCGAATATTATGCAGTTTAACAACATCTGGATCATCTGAACACGATTCGTGTATCCGATTTTATTTGTATACTACTGTGATAAATGTTGTTTTATTTCAACAAGCATTGTTCTGTTTCGTCTTCAATTTTGTCGGAGCTCCTGTCGTCCAATTTAACGCTTTTGTTTTGTGCAGATAATGACAGGAGTGTTATGACACCATTGTTGACACCACTGCTCGCATTGGTGGGCTCCTGCTCTTTTTTAACAGTATTTCGACTGGGGTGAAATGTTTTTGGTTACCAGCAAATCTGGAGAATGCGGACTGTCAGACTGACGTGACCGCATCCCCGCAGCACTGGCGCCAGATGTGCCTTCCGCTGGATCCAGCTCAGCGAAGCGGAACCACGGATGATTGGACACGTAGTACTTTTCAAAAGTGATCACATATCAGCGACTTTAAAATCAGTTAATCAGAGGAGTGGGGTAGGCTTGTTCGGAGCATGGGGCTTCATTGTATGGTGGTCCTGTTGCAGAATTGTTTCTATAGGGTACTCTGACCGATGACAGTTGATTCTGGAAAGATTGCAGGCCAGAGGCCAATAAAACGACAGAGCGTGTAGGCCAAGACTCTATGAGCGCTGTGGTGTGCAGCGCTGCCAACAGCTTTTTTATTAACCATTGCGGTTCGTCGGTAATGAATGGAGTTTCCCGGGTTCCCTACGTCTCTTAATAGGATCAGATTATTAAGAGTAGCCTTGTGCACAGCACTGAACCGGCTCGAAATAAGAGATGAGATAGAAAGAGAACTAGAGACAGAGAGAGAGAGAAAGAGACAGAGAGAGAGAGAGAAAGAGAGAGAGAGAGAGAGGACGTGAGGGCGTTCCGAGTGTGGCCTGGGTTCTTCCCCCAGCAGACTCTCTGGAGTCAGCGCGCGCCTCACCCAGACGTTTTATGCTGTAGGCCTCCAAAAAAAAAAAAGTAGGAGAAAAGAAGAGAGGGAGAAACCGAAGAGACAAAACCGCCTCAAGCAGACCGACATGGAAACATTTCCCCTCCCAACTCGCCTCCACTCCCGGCCTCCTGCTTCAAGCTATTCTGGTCTCTGAGCTCGAGCACTTCTTGAGCACACAGTTCAATACCCTGAAAAATATAAAAGAATAGCTAAATATAGAGACTCTTACTGCTCTGTAGCTCTCAAAAGTAACATGTAACATTTCATCCTAATTTCTATCCGACAATATATGTGCAGGCAGGTAATTGAAATGGCCATTAAATTGTTGCTTGTCAACCGAAATGACCGCACTCTCCAAACTGAACCAATATTAATAAAAGATAAAGGTAGTTGTACGACTGCAAGCGAGTTGTATCATGTTAATGTGCTTGTAAACGAAGATCGAGGTCTATAATCCTATCCTCCCTCACTTCTCATTTGTGCATATACCAATTTAAAAGCTCTCCAAGGCAATTCATGATCCAAGTCATTTAAACCCACGAGGTTTTCAGTCCATGTGTTTTAAGTGTATAGCCTACATACGTATCACACTCACATGATTTAATAGTTCTGTCAGTCAATATTTTAAAACTTAATTGATTTGACATGAAATTACATTAATAAAGATATTAGGTAATAAGAATTCATAACATTAACATGCCATACAATTCTTGTAAATCAAACATAATAAGAGTGTAGTAATCCTTAACTGGTGCAGAATGTATTATACCCTATCACTGCCGAGCAGATCACATGAAGCAGTTGGGTCAGTTCAAGCTAAGATCATTTGTTGTAAATGTCATGGCTTATATGCAGCGGAGTTAGATCCCATGTAAAATTCGTTTCAGCCTATTTAAATATTTTATTTACGTTCCTGTGTCCTATAGCAGCACAATATTTAATTTCAAGTAATAGGACTGAACAGTAATGTAAAAACATGTGGGCTAGATTAAATATGCAGCCTACTGTCTATTGAGTGGCCTATGCCTTTGACAACTGGTCTAGAAGTAGGTGCAACACCTATATTTAAACTTACGTTTCTAATCACAACAATGGTACTGGGTGTAAGAAATAGAAATAAAACTTAAAATAAATGAAATAATTGGTGCCTCATTCTCGAGAATAGGCCTATATGTGTGTTTTCAGTTTTGAAGGGCCTGCGCTTATAAACTTGGGATTTGCCACCTTTTTTCCTAACATGGACAATATTCAGATCCTGACGGAGGGCCTTGGTTAGTCATTTTGATGTACTTCACATCAACGATCTCAGAGTTATACGCTAATCCACGGGAATGCCAGTGCAAATCCCGCTCGTTTTCTCTTTTTTTCCACCCACATCTTGATTCGGTAATTACTTCCGTTCTCCGCGTACATAATCAGACGAAATAGCGGCGAAGCTGCAATTTTGGGAGCGAGAAAAAAAATGCTCATAATTTTCCGAAGGATTACCGAGCCTTCGAGTGCCATTAGTGTGACGAAGGGTAAACATTCATGCTAATAATCTTTGCTTTTTCACTCTTTCTCTCCTCCCAGATAGGCCTATAAAAGAGATGGGTTTGACGCTCACTGCGCAGTCATATTTTGTAACTGAGCAGAACTCTCATTGTCTAACCTAATGGAACTACACAAGATAGAGGATCTGGAATCGTGACTTAACCTTTGAACGCATAGGATTCTCTACGATTGATGTCAAACTTATGTAGGCTACTACAAGGAGAGTAGGTAAGAAACCTAAAGCTTGATTTTACGTAGAAATGAGTCCGTAAATACTAAATAGCCTACTGTAAGTTAATTAATAGTTAGTTTATATTTTGTTTCTATTTCGTTGAGATCAATATCTTGTCCGTTTATTTAGGACCGGACCCCCCCCCCCCCCACCCCCACCCCCCTTCACATGCTCAGTGGGAGATGGCAGTGAGGGAGAGGATGGGAGAGAGAGAGGATGGGAGAGAGAGAGGAAAGAAGAGAGAGAGGAAAGAAGAGAGAGAATCCTACTTCCATTTTCTACAAGGAGTAATTCAGTGTTATCGAGCTATTGTCCATAGCCAAATATTAATGTGATATGTCTTAACTTATTGATTTAGTTTTACACTGATGTAGGCTACGCGTCTATACCTCACTGAGGCAGCAAACCCCCTACATCACACTAGCACCTGAAAGCAATTTGCCAGAAAAGCGACAGAAATAGCCGTGCACCTATTTTCCGCCTTTTAAAAGACCGAACTCTCCTTCTCTCTCTCCATCTCCCTCTATCTTTTGTTAGACTGAAAGGATTCCCTGACCGGCAGAAAATTGCTCATAATTGCCGTAACGATGGAAAACGCGAGAGAATGAATAAAAGAGAAATGACTGTAATTACGTTTCTATTTAGTGGGTGCTCGCTCGCCCGCCCGCCATCAGTGGGCCAACCCACGCGCGCTTCTGCAGCTGCACGCGTCTGTGTAGTCTGTCGCAGCGGGAAAGAGACAGGAGAAGAAAACGAAAAAGGCATTTCGAACTGAAGAGCTTGCCATCATTAAATATGACACAAATAATAATAAAACAAGCTTTATAGTATTACAAAATCTAATGGTCAACTGTGATCATTTCAGCACTTGCAAATGTCCGTGGGTTGAAGTAATGCACACAGGCTACTTTAATTAGACTACAATATTCATTTGACACAAAGAATGCTGAAAGAAAGCTGTACATTTTTTCATTCATTCATTTGTGTCTCACCATCACTGGGAAGAAATAAAACACTATTTGATGATTGCTAAATATTAGGTTATGCTTTAATTCTGTAGTCTACAACAAATCATATTCAGTATTCTGAGTGTTGAAAGAAAACTGAAACAACGTATAATTAAGAAGAGTAAGAAAAATAAAGTGATTACAGAATTGAAAATCCTACAAAAAGAAACAGTCATAACAGAAAATAACGGCCTGCAGGATTCAGTGTTCATTAGCTTGGTCAGCCTACATCACAGCATACGCGTTCATTGAGGTAGGCCTTGTCCTCCAGAATGTGGAACAGCCAGGCTTTCTGACTGACGTGTCACAGCATTGAGCCCCTATGGTCATAAATTACGGAAATAAATTATATTTTGTGCTGCATTTTATCCTGTGAAAAGGTTTGAGCGTCTTCACAAATATCTTTGCCTTACATGTGGGGCTCTCCTTCCCCGCAAAATATGTGCGGTACCTCGCAGCGAATGTATCTGTTCCAAGAGAAAGCAGACGTTTTGTGAAATTATGTAGGCCTGATTATTATCGGTTGGGAGCACAACGCTTTTGCAAGAGAACACAAAAGTTTCAGGTGTTCTGTATCACAACCATCAAACCCAACCCGTTTCTCAATTAGAATAGAATCGTTGAAAGTCTCACTGTCCGAGCAAACGTATGGTCCCACAACTGTGTAGGTAACGTTCATATCAATTGGGTATGCTGAGTGTCCTCCTGGTGGACTGTCTGGTACCAGCTATTGTACTCGGATACGTAAGAGACCATCGTTGGCTCGGTGGAATCCGCGTAAGATGTGAGGTAGGAGTTCCACACCGACGTGCTGGGCAGTGTGGTGGCAGATAGCCCTGGTTCAGCTATTTGTGTTGTGGTTTCAAGGGTTCCTCGTCCCTGCTTGATGATTTTCTTAAACTTGGACCTTTTGTTCTGAAACCATATTTTAACCTGTGAAAGAAATAACACAATCACAAAAATGCAGGCATGTACACTGATTGTGGTTTCCTGAGACAAAAAAGAGGTCAACAAAACAGAAGTTTCAATTGAATTAACAACGGATTGTTCTGCTGGCAATAGACAACAAATGCTTTCATTGGAAATCAAATTAAATAGTTAATGGATTAGGCCATTTTGACGTGCCTGCGTTTGCGTGATCCCTAATGACGCAGCGAGTTCGGCTCTCTCTGGCAGCGCCAGGTACTGCGTCAGCGCGAAGCGCCCGTTGAGCGCTTGCAGCTGCGCGCTGGAGTAGATGGTTCTGGGCCGGCGAATCTTCTTCCCTTTGCCGTTGAAGCGCACCAGTCCGCCGCCCACTATCTCACTTCTTTCCGGCTTTGATCCTACAGGTGGTAACAAAATGCGTGCGCAATCTGTGATGAGGTCATTTCTGTCCAAGCATGAGCAAGCATTCAGATATAATTATCTGTTATTACAGGCTGGATATGTGGTTTCTGAACATTCGTATGAAATCATTACTAACGCTAATGTCATGATGATTTCTCAACTGTTCTCAACTGTTGCTCGACTGTTGTGCAAACCGCAGTTGTGTGTCAAGAGATTACTGTAAGAGAGAGTGGTGTTTTCTTACCTGTCTCGGTTAAACTAGGGGTTTGAACGGCGCCGGAATAAGGCACCGGGCTCTGCTGAGAACAGGTATATCCAAGCGGATGGGGGACGGAAGATGCGTTTCCGTAAGACATCTCGTGCGCAATGGCCCCAATGGAGAAGTGTGCCACCGGCGACGATTGCGGAGACCCGCAGCAATCCATGAGCAGCGGTTTGTCTGTGGGGGAGCTTCTGTTGTTATGGCATCGCGCTCATTCCAAGTTGGAGATAGTGGAATGTCCGACCTCGTGTTGTCTTCTGTTGTGCATTTTCAAAGGGGCAAGGAATGATGTTACCAAGCCACCTTTCTTTCCTCAAGCTTTGTCAGTAAAGAATCCTTACAAAAAGCGAACTTTTTTGACCAACCTGCAGTAAAATGTCTTGAAGCAACTGCTTTGTATCACGACGAGCAGTGTATTCGACGTGATCTGATTGGCTTGCTGTATATACGAGATGCTGCCATTGGTCGTGAAATTCAGTCTGTGGTCTGAGTAATGCGCGTGTTTATCGCTAATCCATATATTCCAACCTGTTCACATGTTAAGGAGTGAGCAGATGCTATTACTAAATATTATGTGTTCAAGAGTTAATATCGAAATATTGGTCTTTATAATTTTTATTTAAAAATTTTATTGAGATTTATCCTATGTAGGCTACAATGTATTCTTTATCAAAAATACCGAATAATGCATATGCAGAGCCCCTCAAGCTTTGACTGCGCATCAGTGAATGTCTATAATGTGGACATAAGAGATGTAACAGATCTGTACCAGGTAACTTCGTAGGTCTTTGAGTTGATCTTTATATGGTTAATTATGCAGAAGCCTGTTTCAGTGGACCACAGCTGTTTCATTAGCGTATCATGAGCGACGAATTTGCATGTCTCGTGCGTAATTGACCGGATACTTAAACTGTTAATTGCTAGCAATTGTAAATTTCCCATTACAAAATATTTCTTCACTGAGTTGAGTATACCTGTTGTCATGGAACCTGAAGGTAACCTCAAGAACATGCATGGTATAGCCTACTGGGTATTAACATTTATACATTTTAACATTATAAATAGGCTATTCCATTGAGTCATAATAATTTAGTCTTAGATAAAAATCGTAATTCAAACACTGATGCACTGAAAACAAAATAACCAGGCCAATACCGCAATACCGAAAGCCCTCATTTTTTGCCGGCTTTAATTCACTTAACTGTGACATTATAAAATCATATACCATTTTGTTCGTTTCACTAGCGTGAAGGTAATGCCCTACCAGCATGGCATAAAATCGTTCACATTACCTCAGGGAGACGTTGGACTGTTTTCGCTTGATGATATTAGATGTGGCTCATACAGCAAGCACACATCGCATATAGCATCTCAATCACAACACATCCAGCTCGTTAGCTTGTATATCCCGCCAGTCAGATGTTCATAACGGCATTACCTCTGCAGTAACCTCATCAGACAGGCAGACACGGAGAAAAATGCATTCGGCTAATTGGATGTAACGAGATTTGCGATGGTCAAGGCAAGCCAAGGGAATGGCAGAAAAATCTACCTTGGTGAAATCCCCATGAATGCAAATAAAATAAAGAAATTATGTTTAAACTTAAATAATTTACTCCAGAAAAATTATTCACTCCAGGTTTCACTGACCTAAAAATAAAAAAGAAGCTTCTGAACCAAATAAAAACAATATCCATTTCAATATTATACCAACTCTACCCATGGCCTCACATTAACCTTTTATTACAGTGCACTAGAGAGATAATGGAGATTAATAATTACAGTAGGCTTTTTAAAGAAAGACAACATTTTACTTAAATAACATATTCTCACTTATATCTCATATTGCGAGCTTACAAGGAAGAGTGGATTTCAGTGCCACTGTGCAGGATTTTAAAAACAATGCCTAATAAGTCATGCTGACACACATTTACTGTACAATTTACACACACAGTCTATAACTGTTCTCCCAAATGGCGCACGCACGCACACACACACACACACACACACACACACACACATATCAATCCTCTTCAGGAAGCTTGGTGAGAATTTCAACACCATCAGAAGTGATGACGACAGTGTGCTCAAACTGGGCTGATCTGAGGAGACACACACAAACACACACACACACACACACACACACACACACACACACACACACACACACACACACACACACACACACACACACGATCACAGCGTCTCAAGTTCTGTTGGATACTGCCTGAAGCTGCGAATCCTCTTACAATGCTGGGAGAGGAAAGGTCTCTTCCTCTCATCCTCTGCCCTCCATTCCTCCCCCCATTCTCTCTCTCTCTCTCTCTCTCTCGCTTATAACCACTTAATAAAATGACCTCATGACTGTTCACCTCTCACTGTTCCCCTGTCTAATCCCAGCATCTAACCTGATCAAAAACCATTCCCTATCAGGAGACCCCCACCCCCACCCCCCTCTTCTCTCTCCTTCTCTTATTCACTCATCTCTTGCTTTCACTCCATCCCTTTCTGTCTCTGTCACCTAAACACACATATACACACATTCATATTTTCCGACCATCGCACCGCGAGCCGGTTGAATAATTACGTAACATCTCAACTTCTGCCCCTCCACTCCACAACCTTCTCTAGCACACTCCACACTGAGAGCCGCCATAATCAGTGGGGCTGAATGTCGAGAACTAATCATTTCGATAGGCTGGCCCACCTAACCCAGCCCTCATGCATTCCCATTCAAAGCTAATGCAAATCAGTAGAGGCCTCTTATGATTAATAGCCGTAGAATATGATTACAGTCTACTAGTGTGATATGCGATTAATCGGCTATGTGTTTTATAGGATTAATAATATAATGGTCAAGTGGAATGCAAAGGAAGTGAGGGTGTTACCTTTTATCGTCCGCAGAGACAGCGGTCCATTTGTCCTTCAGGATGTGGAACTCTGAGGAACCTTCCATCAGGATGGGTTCTGAAGGAGAGAGAGAAAGAACGGTGTCACACTGGTGATTTCTCCTAAACTAGGGGAACAAGCCCAGACCTGAAATAGCTACACTGTGTGACACAACCCTGTGAGTCAACATCTTGTTTACCTTTAGTAAAGGTCACCCAAAACTGAGCTTAGCACAATTTCTCCACTTCTCTTCCAACTTTTCCCCGTCCAAAAACTGATGAATTCAATTTGGGATGTAATAATAAAAATAAAATCAAAATTAACTATGTGTTCTTATTTGCACGCTCTCAAGTTAACCCACTAACTCTGCAATGAAATATTATAATACAATGAATACGAAATATGCGCCCAAGATGTTCGTCTTTCGTTAGGTACGACATTTTCAACATTACGATGTATCATTTGTGGTTATTGTTAGGAAAAACTGAGAAGTATGACAGCATGCCTTGCTCGCAAATCACAGAAACATTACAGCAACAAAAAGCCACAGATGCGTAGCCGCGACGAACAGCCCAACTAACAGCTATCGTTATACACACACTCATGCAGGACACACATGCGCGCACACCTACAACGAGAAGGTCAGCTGACAGATATCATTGTCCCGCCCATGTATGCCACAATCACACACTCACTGACCTATGGTGAAGGCCATGCCCTCCTCCATCTGTAGGTCATTGTCATTTGCTGTAAAGGAGGGGGAAGATCCACATATAAGTAACAGGTTTGTCACTTCCGAACAACATTTCTTCAGCACGCAATACATTATGGCATGATCATCATCATCTATGAAATTTGATTTGTAAATAAAAGCTGCTCTTTCAGAATGATAATTTATGGGTAAGACGCAAGGACACCCGTTACTATAAAGTATATCAATCAAGTGAAGTGAATCAAGTCTGTTAAATCAGTTTGTTTAGAAGTGATGACAAAATAAATGTCTGAGGGGAATAACAGTTATAAATACAACTTTTTCAAACAATTCTTTAAAAAGCTATACAATTCACTCAGATCCTTGTTGGAACAACAAAGTGTGAGGTTGCAAAAAAAAAAAAAAAAGGCTTTTTTTAAATGTTAGTAAGCAATGCTATGATGCAGAAACAAATCCTCTTTGTATAACAGTAATACGCCTCCTCTTTCCTTCTTTAAAGACAGGACCATTCTTTGAGGAACACTTAAATCACAGATTTCATCCATCTCTGAAACGGTGAAAAACCTTAGCGATTATGGATGTAATGTAATGTAATGTATTGTATAAGTTCCTAATAATTGGCTTAAAAGCATTTCACAGCATACGCCTCACCATGGTGCCATATCTCTGGGTGTCCGTGAAAAAAGGACCCGATTCCATGACCAATGAAGTAGGGACATACACGAAACCCATGGGTACCAGCTATGTCACTGCAGCAGAGGAAAGAAAGAAAAGCAACGATAGCATTTCATATTTATTAAGACTACCAGAGAGTGCTGTATTACATACTGAAATGTCAAGCATTGTATTGCTCATTCGATAGTGCTCTTTCAGTCTACATTGAGCTTCATGTATGGGTATTGTAGGCTACTCATTTAAGGAAACCATTATTGTTATACTGTTATTCTCATTTTGTTAGTTTGTGTATGTGAAAAACAGAGCTGTTTATTTTCACATCCAGCATTGACAAATGGCGAATAGATCAAATTCAAAATCATTTTCCTATAATATATTACACAACACAACAATTTCTTAGCTAATTTGTAAAACGTTAACGTAACCACAGTGTGTGTTTTTTTGAGAAAAATATCAACATTTCAGCTGTCCAGCAGGCTTGGGGTAATCGCTATAGCAACGGAGGGCAGCTGCTCCATTTACCGCTCTCCAAATGAGCAATTACAGACACAGCCTCTCCCACTGAGAGACATGTATTTTAGGCCCCATATTATGACAAAGAAAACCAGTTTAATTCTTAGATGGGAAAGAGTGTGTGTGAATGAGGGAGGGAGGGAGGGAGTGAGTGAAAGAGAGAGAGAGTTTTTATCTGACTCAGAGACCTATATTATGACAAATAAGTTTGTTACGAATATGGGCAACTTGTGTGTGTGTGTGTGTGTGTGTGTATGAGTGTGTGTGTGTGTGTGCGTGCGCGCGCACGCATTTGTGAGTTAGCATGTAAAATCCAACAGAGGCTCAAGACACTAACAACATAGTCTGTCATTATCTCCACAAATATGAATATTCATCCCTCTCTGAGAGATGACTGTAGACAGAGGGGACGTCACTACGGTCAGCACTCATACCCACACTTAAGTTCCTCTTAACACACAACTCACCTGCTCTCTGCCGTACCTGGCATCCCATCGCTCAACACACACACACACACACACACACACATACTAACACATTCACATATAAACATACACACACATTCACATATAAACACACACACACATTCACATATAAACACACATACACACACTCACATATAAACACACATACACATTCACATATAAGCACACACACACTAACATATTCACATAAAACACACTCTTGTGGTGACCCTCCCTCTCTCTCTCTCTCTCTCTCTTTCTGTCCAACAGCACTCCTCCAGCTACTGGAGATCCTCCACCCTCTCCTCTCTGTTTACCACTTTCTCTCCCTCCTCTTCTTCTTTATCCCTCTCTCCTTCTCCTCTCTTCTTCATCCCTCTCTCATTTTCCTCTCCTCTTGGCTTAATTGCACAGCCCTCTGAGGACAAAATCTGTGGACTAGAGAAGAGGGAGTGACTTAAAGAGACAGGGAGGTTTTTTTTATTTCCCTGGTCGCTCTGTGTGTAATGTGTAGTCTGTAGTCCTTATAAAAGCTGCATGTATCAATAATGGGTCCAGAAACAGACGGACATTACCAACAAATGGGCAAGTGAATACAAATATTTAAATTGTTATGTTAGAAAGTGCAATTTCATTATTTGTGGAACAGCTCAGGCATATCCAGACCATGTGTATCCGTGTATCACAACATTGTAATAACAAGGGATATAATTTAACCTGTATGAAGGTGGAGATATGATAACTGGGATGTAACACAACCTTTCCCCAGGGTTTATGTTACTTTTAACATGTAACATTTCCATTACAGGTCAAAGTGTTTGTGCAGCCTGTACATGTATGTGAGTATTTAAGACTTATTCCATGAAGTTCAACTTCTAGTTAGAATATGTCTTGAGGATGTCTTAAGGCTTCTTTCGAAAACTGTTGCTAAGCCAAACACCAGTCCAGCTTTGGTCTGTAGGCAGCACAGCAGGGCTACAGAGAAACTCTTCAGTAGGTTAAGGTCTAAACTGAGACTGGTTTGATCACACCTATCAGTGTGTTTCCTTTTATAAGACTAGGAGACTCCCAAGGCAGATGGGATAACAACAGGAAATATCACAATAACATGTTCCTACACATCCCCTGAGTTTAGTCTTCCTAAACCTTGCAATGACCAAAGGTTTATTTCAGTTAGTAGGTGCCTGTAGAAACAAACTCACTCACACACGACCACACAGCCTGACACTTTCACATGTTGGTTCTCTCTCCACTGTGGTCTCCAGTTGTGGGAACAGGCTGAGAGAAACCTCTAGCAGGAAATTAAACAAGGGTGTGGTGTCAAGCCAGTGAGGAAATCGGACTTAGACTAGACAAACTTCAAGATTTAATACAGTATATATGGTAAACCTTTAAAGTGCAGCCATTAAATGGAATATAAACCAGTAAGTATTTTTTTATGAACACATTATGGAGAGTGTGAACATCATATAAATATTTGTATATCCATCTGAAACAAAGCATCTGTAAAAACTAAACTAGTTTGGAACTGGACTCTTACAATAATGGTTTATTTGATATCACTGCTGTGTGTAAAAACTAAACTATTTTGGAGCAGGATTCTTGCAATAATGGTAAAAATGTTAAATAGCTTGGAGTTCAGGAGCTGTTAAAAAAACACAACAGCCGAATGAAGGACCAGCCACAGTGACGCAATACATGGATTTTTACAGGGCATACAGCGATACCAAATAAATCCTTAAAAAAACACTCTCCAGCACTCAGGATACTTGGTGCATTTTAACTATTAAGTCTACTTCAGGGCTATCAAGACGAAAGTATTTGTGTAACAAAAAAAAAAGCCAATTGTAATGCAAATGAGGGCTTTTGGGAGCACAGTGTCTTTGCGGCGACCTTGTGGCTTAGTGGAGATGAATTCGGCGCACTCTGCGATGAGACAAGTGCCTGCATGTTGACAGGCAGGGACGGGGAGATATGCAGAGCACTGCACTCTCTCCCTATAGGGAGCACGCTCTTCCATGCCGAGAGGCAGCTACCCTATAATTTTCACCTCCTAAAGACAGACAGAAACGCGCGTGCACACACACTAGCACAGATACACACTAGCACAGACACACACACACACACACAAGCACAGACACACTCACTGACACAAACACACACACACACACACACACACACACACACACACAAGTATAACACAGGCATAACCACAAGCACATACACACTTGAGGACTGGAGCAGGAACTCTCGCTCACACACACACACACACACACACACACATACACAGACACACAGACACACACACACATAGAAAACCACCTTCAAAACTACCCTGTAATTTAGATGGAGAATGGAAAGCCCAGTGCACTCTGGGTAGCTGCTGCTGTTCGTGTGCTAGTGTAAGTGTGAGTTTGTGTGTGTGTGCGTGTGTGTGTGTGTTTGAGTGTGTGGTGCATTAACATTCTGAAGGCAGATTCGGCATATTATTACACCTCTGGATGGACTGAGCGTAGAAAAAGACAGAGAGATGAAAGAGGCAGAGAAAGAGAGATGGGATTATTCCCTCCTTTTGAGACATAATGGCTCTGTCTGGATGCTTTCAGCAGCACAATGCCTGTTTAGATGCCTTTTAAGTCAAACAGCAGTGCATCCAGAAAATTCACTCGCCTTTCTCTGTTTCCCTTGTAATCACTCTCTGCCTCCTTCACACACACTCTCTCTCTGCCTCCTACACACACACGCACGCGCACGCACACACACACACACACACACACACACACACACACACACACACACACTCTCTCTTTACATCACTGAAACACCCATTTTGATTTCATGGGGCCTTTTACACACTATTGTGAAACTCTCAGGAGTACCATACCAAACGTTAGCATCTACAACAAGCCTTTGAACAGGACTGCAGGGTAGTAGGAGCCCATGCTGTCAGTGCCTCTGTTAGAGGCAAGGCGAAAGTCCATCTTGCTTGCTTATATCTATATGACTATTTATGCAGTGCAATTCCCTAACTAGGACAGGTCTAGTCTACCTGTGGCAACGGTACCTATATAGAAATATTGACTCACAGCATCCCCTTGATGGCTGTTGACCCATGCCATGTACCACGTGGAGGACTATGTGTTTATTTTACACAAATTGGCACAGGTGCATTTTTAATATATGTTCTCATGTGGGAGACACATGGCTTTTTCATGTTTGGGTATGTGCTGATGTAAAGAGAAAGTCACCTTTGTGTTTGTACATGTGTGAGTTTGTTTTTAACCCATATGGCAACTTTTTTTCAAGGGATGTCAGCTCACGTTGGACTTTCAGGCTTCGAGAACTTGAGTGGGACACAACACACATAAAAAAAACACACCTGATTGTGTTGCCGATGACACAAAGCGGTTGACCAGGTCTGCAGGCGGCGATGGCCTCGTCACGACAACGCCTTGCCACATCCACCAGCTTCTTCCCCACCTCATCCACGGAACCAATAAGAAATGTCTCTGATGTGTCTCCATGGTAACCCTCCAGGTAAACCTGAGAGACAGCGAGAAACTCCATATATAGAACAGCTGCTTATTTGTGTGTGTGTGTGTGTGTGTGTGTGTATATATGTGAAAGCATTTTAGTGTGTATCTAGAATATGTGTATATTATGTAAGGATATATGGGAACGTGTGTATATTAAGTGTGAACATGTACACATGAGAGTGTTAGTTCATATGTGTATGTTAGTATGTTTCTTAAGCGAGCACTCACAGTCACATCGATGTTGATAATATCGCCATCTTCAAGCCGACGGCTGTGGAATGAAAGGAAAATCAGTTACTGCCAAACTGTGTGCACAAGACACCAAGAGCCAAGAGCCTACACTTTAGAGAGAGAGAGAGAGACACAGAGACACACACACACCTGTCTGGTATGCCATGACACACCACATTGTTGACAGAGGTGCAGACAGATTTGGGGAAACCCCCGTAGTGCAGTGGGGAGGGGTATGCATTGTGCCGGACGGCCTCCTGATGGACGATGAAATCTACCTCATCTGTCGTCATGCCAACCTTTGGGAACAGTTAAACTTCATAGATATTCACTTGACTCAAAGCACACAGAAACACACAAAACACACACAGACACACACTTGTGGAGAGTCTAACCAAACTCATGTGCATTAGCACACACACACACACAGACAACACACACTCCCCAATTACCTTGAGACTTCTTCCCGCCAGCAGCAGTATGTGTCTGGCGAGTTGGCAGGCGCTCTTCATACCCTCAATCTGCTCCTCATCCTTAATCTCAATGTAGTCTGGCCAATCAGGAACTGACCTGGAAGACACATATTCAGGCCTCTGGATGTGCTAGAGAGAAGAGAGAAAAGAGTGAAAGAGAGAAAGAGAGAAAGAGAAAAGGGGGAGAGGATAAGAGAGAGAAACAAGTTGAAGTTCCTAACAATATCAAGGTTTGTCATGACAGCACTTGTCTGTTCAACCGTTGGTCCAAAGAGTGTCATTGTTCTTTATATTATATCTTAACAATTTATGAATAACAGATATAAGAGGAAAAAATATAGGAAGAGGAATGTGGATAAAACTGGAAAAAGGCGGAAATTCAACAGACCAGGCGGGAAGTAAAATATGGGTCTTTCAGATGAGAGATCAATGCTTCTATATCTATCCTGCCTTTGCTTTGTTCTGGCTTTTGGGACAGAATCTCGTTAAAATGAATAAATGAACAAAATAAACCAGAATGCAGTCTAAAGCATTTGATGACTTGGGATGCTCTGTGTGTATATGGTGTGGAAAAAGATGAGAGAAAGAGGGGCTGTAACTGTCCAATGATTTAGCATCCTCTCCTGTGATCACACAAAACACACGCGCACACACACAAGCAAGCACAGAGAGAGAGACAGTTATAACAAAGTGCTTAGAATCAGAGACATCTGAAGAGGGCTCATCACACAGAATCATAAACCCAGAGTTTTAGGTCCATCCACCACAAATCAACCTAGTCCCTTTGTTCTTCAAAGCTTTCCCATTCATGCAATTTACATTGAATGTTGCAGCAACATTTAAAAAGACATCCTATCTTTAAAAAATAACAAAATGTTACAAAAAACTAAATCACCATCACTGAACCACAATTACGGGATGTGGTACCTACATTTGAGCTATAATAGTGGACCAATCTATCATAAACCTCAAAATGCAATACTGAATCTACCTAATCTAATCTGTTCCACGCTGCTTAAACATAATCTCTGAGCCAACATGGACGGACATGGTGATGTAGTCTGATCCACAATGGCAGACCTACAGGCCCCTTTGAGTCATAATAGAGCTTGGGAGGTGGTGGTGATGGTGAAAAAAAAGAGCCCCAGCTGGATGGTGAATTATGGGTAATTACTTTGGGCACAGCGTAGGCAGGTCGCACCACAGCGGGGCGCACCACGTTGTGGGAGCTACGCCACTTCCTCCAGAAGAAGCAGCGGCGTGGGGGGCACTGCAGACTAGCTGGGCGCTGCTGGGAGAGTGGGGGGCACATCCGGCGCCATGTCCCCCTCTGGAGTAACACAGGCCAACCTGCAGCAGGTAGAGATACACGTGGATATGAGGTATCAAGCTACATTCACACATATTATATGCACAGAGAGGGCAAGCCCGGGACAAACCATGGTCTGGAGTAAGCAGAGAGTTTGTTTGACTGACTGTTAATACTTGTTGTTGGACTTTCTACTAGTCCTGAACTACTTTTGGTACACACATTGTTAAAGCTTTGACAATATGAATACTTAAATGCATCATGCCAATAAAGCTTTTGAAAACTTAAAAGTTGAAGTGATACAATGGTCACATGGTGTTCACTCATACATAATACGCACACAGAGGGCAACCCCAGGACAAACCATGGTCTGGAGTGGCGGGCCAACCTACAGCAGATTGAGCTAAAGACATGGTACTGCAGTCCACTCTCTGTATATATAGAGCCAACACACACACTCTATCTGTGTGTCTGTCTGTCTTACACACACACACACACACACACACACACACACACACACACACACACACACACACACACACACACACACACACACACACACACACACACACACACACACACACACACACACACACACACACACACACACACACACACACACACACACACACACACACACACACACACACACGTTGCAGCAGTCAGTATCTCAGCACCACAGTGCCCTCTACAGCATCATCCACCATCAACATGCAGTTGCACAGAGGAACATCCATGAGCTCACTATGCTCCATCTTAAACCAAAACCATATAGTTATTTAAATAATCACCATGCCTAAAAGTAGAAGGGGAGCATAGACCTCTGCCAAGGCCATCTCGCAATGTTCTGTTCATCATCTTTTGTGGATCCGCCCGTGATACGGATCCGCTCCACAATTTAGTGGGTTCTTCCTTAACCCAAGCTACACCCCCTCCACTAAGTTTCATGAAAATCTGCCCAGTAGTGTTTACATCCTCCTCAAACAAACAAACAAACAAAAACAAACAAACGGCCCTGGAAACATAACCTCCTTGGCCAAGACACTGAAACTCACATCAGGTTCCCTGACAATTGGGTTTCTGAAATAGACTCATGCAGTCTGTGCAAAAATAATGAAGTGATTTATTCCACAATGCCATGACACATCAGAGAAATGGTAAGAAGAGAGAAAGAGAGGCGGTTGGAAAGGGAAGTGGAGGGATAGGATACAAGGTGAAGGGAGTACAGAACAGAGGAAGAATATGGTGGTGTGCTCAGAAACAGCTGTTAAGGTTTTGGCAAGGAAATTGTTTGTGTAAGTGTCTGTTCTTCTCTCTCTCTCTCTCTCTCTCTCTCTCTCTGTGTATGTGTGGATATGGCCGTGTGTGTGGGGTGGTGGAGTGTGTGTTCATGTAGAGGGTGGTGCTGGAATCTGAGATGAGGATGTGGTGTGAGTGTGTGTGCGTGTGTGTGCGTGCGTGTGTGTGTGTGTGTGTTTGCTAGTGCATAGTGGTGAAAAGCAAGAGTGCACCCTAATGTGTGTGCCTGTAATTAAGTGTAGGCTATCTAACCATTTCTGCCTCCCATGCAGGATACACTACTCAACAATCTCTCTGAAATTCACACACAACTTCTAATGCGCACACACAGACAGACACCCATTGTGAACATGATGTCAACATAATAAAATAATAGCCAGATGCATTACAGCTGAGCTTGTTTTGGGGAGTTTGCGAGTTATGCGTATACAGAAACAACAGCCTACCGATCGGTCTGACGATGTGACTATAAAAATAGTTAGGCACAAAGAACGCCGTGTTCTCGAAGTGGTAGATATGCCGACATGTCTGTCGTTACAGTCTACCCAATTATCGGCAAAATAACTGCTATGGGCCCTACTTAATGTTCAGTTTATTCGGCTGGTGTTTTAGAAATTCTGCCACAATCAGCCAGGGTTTCTATGACAAAAGCACCAAACCAACATTCAGTTACTGTGATAGCCTACTTAGCAAGCACTTGCAGTTCATTGAGGTAAAGAACAACCCAACACAACTTTTTTCGCTCGCTTCGCCCAATTCGTTCGTCTAGGTCACAATCGCCTGCCTCCAACAGAAATGAATGGAATACAGAACTTCGCTTCGCTGACATGTATCAGTACCGTTAAACCTGCACTATTTTAGCTCTTACCGGATTTGTAAGACCACTTCCCGGCAATGGGTGCCGCCATGTTTGCTATCCGAGCAGACCACGTGACCAGTGTATTTCGTGCTCAGAACGCCACCTGTCAGCACAGAAGAGGTGACAGTAGCAGTGTTAACATTCCGCGCATACAGAGATATCAGATGGAATTGTGCACTTTCATCTCTTCCTCCTCAGGCAATGGAAATCTATCTAACGCCTCTGGCACCGGGACAAGACGCAGACAGAAGGCAACTCCAGTAGGCAACATAATTGAGTAGAGTGCAATGTATTCTCCCCTGGCATAGCCAATACAATTCCTACATTTATTTAATAAAGCAAATTAAACAGCAAGTTATTGAGCACTCACAAGTATCATTGACATAGTAATTTATTCATACACAGTAGCATCCATACATTAAGTTATGCGCTTTTCTAAATTAAAATATATTTTTCAGGATCCAGGGCCAAAGGTTCATCTGCATTCCCTCATAGCAGAACCCCATACATTCTACAGAGAACTCTGAGATGATGGTGTATTGTTCTATATGGGGTGCAAGACATTGCTAATTTAGAGCAAGTAACCACATTTCTAGAGAACTTTTATGAAAGATGACTACAGCTCTGGGCTTCCAAAATAGACCCAATATAGCGTTCAGCTCAGAGTTTAATGGTTGCACACGAGCCAAACTGTGGGTGTTCTGGCTTAGCTCATCTTCCCAACGTTTCTTTCTTTGTCTAAAATTCACCACCACAACTCTTTTTTACTGTTTCAGCGTAAAAAACAACAACTTGAAATCAGCCATCTAAAAACAAAGGGAATAGGGTGAGCAAGTGGCGGACCGAGAAGATAGTGAGAGGGAGGAGAGGGACAGAGAGCTGGAGCACAAAGTATTCCCTCCTCCACTGTGGGATAAAATAAACAGTAATTAAACTGGGTTGGGCTGGTAATCGGCCACAAGCCTCCCCGTGGCAGCCACTACAGGCCCAGAGGAGATCAGCGTGGGAAACCAGTAAGTCCCTTGGCAAAGGGGCAGACAAGTAACAGTGCAAACAACTGCATTATGTACAAACATATTAACCACACACACACAAACACATATATACATATACACACACACACACACACACACACACACACACACACACACACACACACACACACACACACACACACACACACACACACACACACACACACACACACACACACACACATACAGCAAAAAGGCAAATAAGTGTTCAGTTGTATTAATGTTAATCTAATGTAGGGACAGATGAAGACCTTATTTGTATTAGAAAAGCCGTACTGTAATGTTACAATGTTTCAGAGCATTTGGTATTTCTCTCAGTTCTAACATTAACCATAGAGTGATACTGATATTGACATCATGGAGTTACACTCTTGTTTCCTCAGCTGGCACCAAAATAACAAAAATGGGACAAGTAAGAATAATCTTAACAATCTATAAGTGTCGATTGTAAAACTACATCCTAATGCAATCATCTGTTGAGTATGACAGAGGAATACTCTGTCTTCATTTGCAAGTAAAGTTGTAGAATATGACTCATTGATGATGCTTTGAATGATGCAATACAATATCACTGTGATGATGTTTGCCGTGTGTGACATCAGTCTGTGGACTGCATTTGTAGCAAGCCACTATAATTTAAGGGGTCTGTGTATAGCCCTAGTTTTTACCAAAGGTATAAGTGATTGCTGCAGCTGTTGGCGAGTATTGAATGTCATATCCTTATTGACAGGGGTATATGTTAAGAGCACTCAGTTTTAACTTATTAAACAGCCTACTTGTCTTCATTTACAAATGCAGAGCTTCTTCATTCAATAGCATGCCCTTGTTATTCGGTATTATAAAGGAGGGAGAGGAGGTATTGTGAGGTGACGCTGTATGACACACACACACACACAGACAGGAAGAGAGAAAGACACACACATACAAAAACAAGCGCACACACACACACAGACAGACACACAAACAGACAGACACGCACACACAGGAAGAGAGAAAAACACACACATACACACGCGCGCACGCGCCGGCACACACACACACACACACACACACACACACAGAGAGAGGCTTAACATAGCATAAATGGCACCGGCTTGTGATGAGTCGTGCACCTGCAGCTCTATGCGTCTTCAGACGGCCCACCACGTCTCCCCAGCCTCTCAGAAGAAGGTCACTTTAGACAAAGCCATAAAGAAACTAAGCCTCCACGACTGCTCTGATGGCCACTTAGTCCAGCCAGTATGAAGGGTATGTAAATGCCTAAAGGAAGACAGACATGAAAAAGAAACATGCTGCCTTGTACTTAGACCAAAGTTGTCAGCATTTCTGTTGAAATGTCAAAAAAGGAAACAAAGCACATGAATGACACAGCGCTAAGCAGAGATATGAAAAGAAAATAAGATGTCCATGCACAAATGTGTCTATAGAATAAGAGAATAAGAGCATACCAAAAAGCAAGACATACTTACCAAACTCATAAAAACATTATTGATAGAAATAAAAGAAAAAATCACTGACCACACACAGCAGACAGAGAGAACTGTGTGAGTAGGTATGTATATGTGTGCACCTGCTCTCACTACTTAGTCCCATCAATAGAACAAAGATGACCTTTGACCTGTGATGGAGAGCTCCTTGTTAGAGGAGCAGCTGCTGAATGGCCACTGGCCCATTTGGAGAGGCTGAGTGGAGCTCTCTGACATGTTCTCTGGGCGCTCATTATGACAACCTGTTTGGGCTTTATCGTTCCTCTCTCTCTCTGCCTCATTTACATGTAATAAGGCTGGTTTAGCCTGGTTGGGACTCAGACCAATGATCCCCAATCTGACACCAACTTTGACTAACTGCTTACTAGCTGCTCTTTCCTTTTTTGGACATGGTGTCTTTTAAGGCACAAAGCAGGTGAGAGACATACGATGAATGATGAAATGCACTGAGTCTCTCAGGGTGGATGTGACATAACTAATCACACAACAAACATTTCTGGTCATCGTGGTAATGGTTCGCCTCTCCTCTCTCTCTCCTTAAAATCCGGAGGATTCCCCCATTGTAATGTCTTTAAATGTTGAATACTGTTAGTAGTTAATGATTATATATATGGTGTGGCACTGAAACCCTTCAGTGTTCACTGTCGACAGTCTTTTGACAAGAAGCCAGCAGCCTGGGGCAAAATGCCAGAGAAGGGAGCTAAAAATAGTTAATGTCAAACAGACATTTTTAAAAACAAATAGTGTTTGTTCAATTCATCACAATACCCTGTTAGTTCTCCAAAAGATAAACATTGCAGTTGGGAAATACATAACCTTAATAATTTGGGAAGAAATAAATATTTCAAGTAGATTTCTTTTGTATTATCATTTTTTGTTTATTGTCATTAACTAGAAGTTTTCACAATTTCCCAGACTTTCTGGGAATTTCAACCTTGTTGCTCTCTAACACAACAGTTACCATAAGTGTAAATGGATTTTTAAATCATCTATGTTGTAGTTGCTTGCACTGTCTCTAATAAAGAGATAAGTGCATGTATTTAGTGCCTGAGGGATGCAGCTGGGGCTTAACTGAGAATGTCCATACCACAAAAGCAACATAATGTGTTTGTCAAACCTGTTATCCAACATAAGCAAGTATCTGGCCCAAATAAAGTTCCATAATCAGGAATAAATTCCCAAATTAACTGTTTGACAATGAATACACCAAAGGTGTATATTGGTGTTAAGGCTATGATTGTAGTGTCTTTTGGCCACATTCACACCTAATTCATCTAATTGGGGGCAGGAAGAGAATGTCGCCAATTATTTCTCATGGCAACAAAACGTTTTGCTACAACAGTTTCAAAACATAAGCAAAGATGTTGATCTGCAAAAGCAAAACAAGTAGATATGCTCCATGCATCCACCACCTCTTCATTGCACTTCAGCCAAAGTGCACTAAAACCCTTTCACACTTAACCGGATTAGTCTTGTGTCTGCAAACAGCTTTTAGTGAAGTAAACAGAGGGGAGCTAACGGGAGGGAAGTCCATGTGTCAACTTAAAGCGTTCCTCTAAACTAAGATCAATAAAGTTGTCTATAACTAGGGCTCTTATGGAAAATATTGTAGGTTAAATAAGCCGTACATGTCAAGTCATACAGTAGCTCGTGATCAAAAGTAAAGCTTGTTCCCAAGTCAGCCTCTTTCTCTCTCTCTCTCTCTCTCTCTTTCTCTCTCTCTCTCTCTCTCTCAACATCGAAGCCAGCAGCTTGATGTAGTCACCAAACTGGAATGGAAGATGCAAGGAATGTCCTCCCTTGCATCACCCACAGAGAGACGCCCAGGACGCCCAGTCCGTTTCCGTTATGACAACTCATTGCAGATCATGTTCATTAATGCATGGGAACGGTTTAAAGTGTACACTCATGAACCACCATTTTACACCCCGGCGTCAATCAAATTCCTTGCACATGCTGCTGCGCGCCTCCGGAATCACGCGACGACTACAGCAACGCGAGCGCCTGCGCCAGTGTCCGTGACGTCAGAAGAAGCATGGCGGTCAAGGTGACTTCGGCAATACTACACTTTCCAGAAACTGTATATAATGCTGTTTACTTGTCTTTCTGTTTAAGGTAGCGAGTGAGGGGAAAGATGGTAGGGCTGGCGGGTGTGATTGAATAGGTTTTTCGGAAGGTGAGCGGTACCGCACGCTCCCGCACGAGCATCATTGCGCTCCCGACTGGCCTCTGTTTGGCCTTCAATGAATATAACTAGCCTTGTGACTGCCGTGGCTAGTAATGTTCTGCGCTTATCCAGATTAGATAATAGTTACTACCCTCGGCATCCTCCTGTTATCGTGGTATTGTAGTGGCTGTCTCTGTGGTTATGTCTAGTATAGCCAGCTAAACTGACCTGCTTTGTTGATGTGAGTGCTTGTGATGTGTAGCTCAGTAGCTAGACCAATTGGCTATACAGTTAGACCGGTTCTGTGCATGTTACCTGGGTTAACCTCGGATGAGTAAGGACTTGTTACAAAGCTGCATACCAAGCTTCTTGACTTACAGCATGGGAGTAAACATCGGGGTAACATTGTGTTCTTGCTTAAAACTGTAACTAGGTTAACCGCACAATTACTGTAATGTCGAACAGAGCTTGCTTGCTAACTGTTCGCTGCTTCAGTTTACAGTGAGCGAGTCTTGTGTGTGTGATGTGTCACCATGTAATTACATTTTATGAAGATGTCAAGAGGTTTATGGTTACCAGCTGGCGGCACGGGCCGTGTTATCTAGTTACTCAGCCCAGTATACAGTTTTGACGTCCCGTCCATATATTTGCAGGTGCAGTCAACCAAACGGGCCGACCCGAACGAATTGAAGGTCATCTTTCAAAAGGTAAGAAACTGTGACTTTGTAGCGGACTAGAAAGACCACATTACGCCACGTCACCGGTGTGGGTTTTTGTGTTCTTCATGGGAATGTTATGAGTCATTGATCTTGCTGTTAGATTACTTGGTTGTGCGTCAAGATTTCAAATCCACTTTTTTGAGTTTGTAGTTCTGGAGGAGTGCAAATATGTTGGGTAGCTACAGTGGGTAGCTGCTCAAAAATTAGTCTATGTCCATTAGTGTTGTATCCCTGTACTAAAATATAGCATTCAATTGGTTAATGTTATCTTAGATCTTAGGGATACCCCTATTTACCCATATTGCCTACACTCTTTCCAGTTTCATGTGGTTGAGGAAGACCTCCATGAGTGTGTCTGTGTGTGCCCGCGCATGGCGTAATGTTGCTTCATTGTGTTGTTTGTCAGGAATGCCACAAAGAAGGCTATAGATGTGAGCTCACTATTTGTACTGGTTTTTGTGTGTGTGTGACGGAAAAAGAGAGGTCATACATTGCAGTTGTGCTGTTCATGTGACTGAGTGCATTGTGTTTCTGTTTGTGGGTTCGTGCATTTCGAGGCATGCATGGATCATGCAGGCTATGTGTGTTCTACGTTTTAGAGGTTATTCTTATATGCCTGACTGGAATTTTGTAAAGTATGTTGCCTTTCATGCCACTAGTCAGGCTGTCATTCCCTCCCAGTCTAGTCTTGCTATCTCGGGAGAATGGAGAGAGATTGGCAAAGGGATGGGTCAATTATAGGATGTGTAAACAAACCGTTGTGTAAAGAGTAAACATTGAGTTTTGTCAGACAAGTCCTTGACTTTCACTTCACACTTTCTTGACTATACATCTGTTTAGGGAAACTCTGTGCGGAACAGTGTACATTTTGACACAGTTTAAACGCACTGAAGGTGTGAGTGTGTGGCTGTGGGTGTGTGTGAGAGAGAGAGAGAGAGAGAGAGAGAGTGGCGGGATTCTGGTTCCCAGCTCTTTCATGGTAGGCCCCCCTTTGACAGAGAGAAATAAAGGGCCCCAAAGATTGAGATGCTTATATAGCCTATTACCTGTTCTTAATCAAAAATAAAAAAAAACAGATGCCAATCAGCTTTTGCATAGCTTTTCTTGAACATTCTTTCTACATTTGAACAGTTAACACTGTTAATTTAATTGAATCAACCAGTTAACATTTGGGAACCACTGCTTTAAAGAGATTACCGCAGAAGGTTACAATGTTCATGTCTAAATACTCGCAGGTCTAGGAAGAATGGTTATGTGATCGTGTAGCCTATATGTTTCATAGCACCAACATTGGGATGCTTGACCATGGAATAGCAGCTTTTACTTCTGATTTCTGTGCTTAGCCTACACCTTAGAGCCTAAGATGGCTTAAAACAACCAACACATACACACACGCACACATACGTCACACACAGTCCAAGTCGTGCTCATGTGAGAGAATGCTAATCTTTTTCTCTTATAATGACCTACCATTACACAAAAGTAAGCTCCAGTTTCTCCCCATAGGGAAAGGGGTTAAGGGTTAAGACCTGAGCCGTGATTAATTCTTAGTAGTGAAAGCTACCATTAGTGAGCGCGTGTTTGTGGGGTGGGTCATCAACACGCTCTGAGCAATCTGAATTCTCAAAAACCAAACACAAAGAATGCAACTCGAACCATGAAGTCAGTAAGGTCAGCTAACGCATATCTAACCTCTACATGTTCACCTCTTTGAATGCGCAGTGTGTAGGATTTAGGGGGTTCTATTAGCGAAAATGGAAAACAGTATTCATAATTATGTTTTTATTAGCGTGTAATCACCTGTAACTGGAGGATAATACTTATTATTTAGCGCAAGAAAAAGCAAGTCTGAATTCTCGTTTGTCAAATAAGAGACAACATGAAGCAGAACCGACAGGCGACGGCAGAAAACAAGGATAAACATTGGTGAGGCCTTTCCCAGATGGAAATTGCTGATGAGGGACAAATTTTCAGCGTCACGCTGAAGTTTGTGCTGGACAGGTAATTTAGCATACCAATCTAATACAATTAGTTGTTTTAGTGTTGTAATGTTGATTTAGGTGGTAATTTCTGACATCACTGGGTTAAATCAGAATCAGAATCAGGTTTATTGGCCAAGTAAGTTTGTAACCATGCTTTGGGGATGCTCAATGGTGTGCTGCTCTCACCTGTTTAATTTTTTGCCTGTGGGTTACACTGCAGAAGTGTGCCACTGTGATGCCCTTTGCACAGTACTAGTGTTAGCCATGGCACAGTGACCTTTGTGGCTAACACGTGTGTGTTGTTGTTCCACCCCTGGCCCTCAAGTACACACACACACAAACAAATAAACACATACTTTCAAACCCCTCAACTGGAAGGATGCTGATTCCATGAAAGTGTTTTTCTTAAGGAGGGGTAATGTGCCAAACTGCTTAGTGTGTGTGTGTGTGTGTGTGTGTGTGTGTGTGTGTGTGTGTGTGTGTGTAAGTGATTGTGTGTGTGTGTGTGTGTGTGTGTGTGTAAGTGATTGTGTGTGTGTGCGTGTGTGTGTAAGTGATTGTGTGCATGAATGTTTTATTTGTTTTGGAAGGAGTCAACAGTCTTTCAACAGATTTATTTCCTTGAGTTCCTAGTTACCAGTAATGCTTGCTGATACTTGCGTAGGTATGTGCATTTGTCTAGCTGTGCACATGGTGCAGCTCATGCTGATAGTTGTGTCTCTCACACATACGCTCTCATAGCAGGAAACGGTTTATGAGTGTGTTAAAGACACATTAAGTGGAACTAAATGAATGAATGCGTGAATTGGAAAATTACATATGCATTGTAGTGAGTGTAGGGTTAAAGTGTCTGCATATGTTACAGATAGTGATCATTTAGTGTGTGTGTGTGTGTGTGTGTGTGTGTGTGTGTGTGTGTGTGTGTGTGTGTGTGTGTGTGTGTGTGTGTGTGTGTGTGTGTGTGTGTGTGTGTGTGTGTGTGTGTTCTCTCCATTGTAGCATGCAAGCGTGTTGGACAAGGATGGCGAGCGGTTTATGACCCCGGTGGACTTTGTGCAGAAGTACCTCGGCCTTCACACACAGGTCCATCACAACCCCAAAACTGTGCAGCTCATCGCTGGTGTGGCCGACACTACCAAAGACGGGTGAGGTACACTCATACACACAGACTTGCACGCACGCACACACACACACATACTCACTCAGTCTCACACTCACTCAGTCTCACACTCACTCAGACAGACACTCCATATGACTCACACACACATGCTCACATGCTCCGTATTATCAAATTGAATGGCAGTTATTAGTCTCCACATGAGCAGATATGATTATTGTGCTCCTCAGTCAAGCTCCTGCTAATGTCCTGTCTGTGATTAGATAAGACACAGAGTGGGAGATAAGACACAGAGTCTTTATATCATTATGGCCCTTTACAGTAGTCGTCCCCCTCCTGAGTGCCTACCCTTCCTTTATGAAGTTGGTGTAATACAAACAAACGCTTCAGAGTAATAAAATACATGCTCCTGTAGCAGTTATTTTGAGACTGTTAAAATACGTAGATAAAATATAATCCTATACGCAAATGATGGATTGAAGTCCAAATTGTTAATTGTTTAAATTATTGAATTTAAAATGTACTGCCAGTATGTAGGACACATAACCCCCACACACATGGTGATGTTATGCATGTGCATTTTATGTAGGCCATGTGTGGTGGTCACTAAAGCAAACGGGCACCATTTTGGCTCCATTCCCACTGGTTTTGATGTGACCTCCGGTCAAGTGTGAAATGGACTGTGGGGCACTCTTCAAAGGCTCAGGCTAATGTTGGTCAAATAATGAGACATTTGTGCAAACTCACATTTTTGCTAGTATTTAATGACCACCATTAATATCTGTTGGTGGAATCACAGGACGTGTAATATGATATTTTAGGTCAGATTAACCCCCAGTCACTGCAACAAACTGTATGTACGCAGCTGGAAGGTGGTCTATTTCCTTAGACCAAATTATCTGGAAGCATCCCTTTTGATACAAGTGAGAGGATTATATGCATGTATGTGTTTGGAGGTGGCATGAAGGGCACTCTTTTGCGCGTCTGAGGGGCTTTCTGTGAGGGTGGTAGTGTCCTGATCTTAACTGGTAGATTCTCTACAAACCAGCCCAGACTATTTCACTTAAGGCTGCTGTAAGTGAAGCTTTCTTTTGTAGGATATATCTGGAAATCTGATAAAGATGAGCCAATGAAGAATCTGAGGAGTCTTGGGGATTTTGTTTGTGTTTAGGGCTACGCTGCGTAATATAATCATTTTTTTTAACACAACATCGGAACCATAGTGGGTTGAGAGATGGGAATTCGGACAGGAAAAGTGAATTGCCCAGGAATGTTGTGTGCCAATATAAAACTCATATTTTGTGTATTTATTTACAAGATGGAATGAGTGTGTGTGTGTGTGTCTGTGTCTTAGCTTACCTCTCTCTCTCTCTCTTTCTCTACCACAGGCTCATTTCTTTTCCGGAGTTCTTGGCCTTTGAGTCAGTGCTATGTGTGCCAGACGCTCTCTTCATAGTGGCCTTCCAGCTCTTTGACAAGACTGGCACTGGAGATATCTCTTTTGGTAAGGGGTGTGTGTGTGTTTACATTAAGTCAAACAGGTTTTCTTGGGCTTTAGTGATGGTTGTTGTTATGACACAATTGTTGAGGTGATTTTGGATTACAAGCTAAACTGTGAGGTTATATATACACACACACACACACACACACACACACACACACACACACACACACAGAGTGTTACAAAGCAGGCGGTTAGGTGGGGGACCCTTGACCCTTTCTTAGTCGCACACACAAACATACACACACACTTAGATTTATTCTCTCTCTCTCCCTTTCTCTCTTTTGTACACACACATTTTCTCTCTTTCTCACACACCTTTTCTTTTTCTCTCTCTCTCATGGGTAGTCATGAGAATCAAGCACCAACTGCAGAATAAAGCAGACTGTTGGATCGTGTCCATCTCACTGAGTGTGCTTTTTCCTCTATACGTGTAGACAATGTGCGCGACATCTTTAGCCAGACAACGGTGCACCATCACATCCCTTTCAACTGGGAGTGTGAGTTCGTCCACCTGCACTTCGGCCATGACCGCAAGAAACGACTCAACTACCTGGAGTTCACCCAGTTCCTGCAGGTAAGCTTTGAAACAGTAAACACACACACACACACACACACACACACACACACACACACACACACACACACACACACACACACAGAGTTTGGCCAGGGCTTTTACCAAATCCCTCCAATACTTGGGGTTCACACAATTCCAAATTTAAATAGGTAAGCTAAGTGTTTGCAGACTTCTATCAAATAATCTTTCTCTCTCACTCACTCGTTCCTCTCTCTATATCTCTCTCTCTCTACCTCTCTTTCTTTCTCTCTCTCTCTCTCCTCTCTCTCTCGTCTCATACACACACATAGATTTCATGGGCTGACACAAACATGTAGGAATCAATCTGTAATGTATAAATGCAGACAGGCATTGACCAAATATATGCCATGTAGGCAATCTGCATACTCCCATACATACACACATAAATGTTGGATGTGTCTGAATTCTAGTACTTGGATTCTCAGAGAATCTCATTGGCTCTGACAGCAGCCCTGACCCCCCTACCTCTCTCCTGATTGCTCGCTTGTCATCTCTAATCACGTCTGATTGGTCGGCATGCACCTGTTTCCTGTTTGTGCGCCAGGAAAGGGATCATGTTACATGGCCTACGGCTTTGATTGGGGGTGGGGGGGGTGTTTCTTTTAGGAAGGGGAAGGATGACCATATAAACAAGTGATGATGTGAAGGGGTGGGGTGGCGGTGGGGGGGTTGTGTTCTAGTGTGCTAACATGAGGCATGGCTGCCTACATTGTAGCAAAGGCACTATTAACAGGGGGCAGCAGTGTCTGTCATAAGAGAGGTTTGGTAATCCTAAACGGAATCCATAGCCAAAAGTTGTTCTGTAAGGGTTGTAACTCAGCACTTGTGAGAACAGAATCTCAATTACAGACTGGATGTGGTCAAGAAGGACAGCCAAGTAAGAGGGAGTATAAAGAGAAATCAGGACAAAAGAACAGGATACAAAAGTGTATTCAAGTCTGCCAGGTCTTTTTCACAATTTGTCGTGTACTTGTATTTGTGGCGTGCCCTTTTGATGCTGAAGTTTGTCCGTGTGCCCTTGCCGTAGGAGCTGCAGCTGGAGCATGCGCGGCAGGCGTTTGCACAGAAGGACAAGGCCAAGAGCGGCATCATCTCGGCCATGGACTTCAGCGACATCATGGTCACCATCAGGCACCACATGCTCACACCCTTCGTGGAGGAGAACCTGGTCTCGGTGAGTGCGGGCGGTTGAATAGGTTGTGTTCCTCCTCATTTGGTTATTTTGCATCACAGTCACCTGAGACCGAAGTACCACGGATTACTGTGCCCTTTTTTGTGTGTGTGTAGCAGTATGAGATTGTATCTTCTGGTTGTGTTTGGTCCCCCCAGGCTGCAGGGGGCGGTACCTCTCACATGGTTAGCTTCTCTTACTTCAACGCCTTCAACTCCCTACTCAACAACATGGAGCTCATTCGCAAGATCTACAGCACTGTGGCAGGCAATCGCAAGGATACGCTACTCACCAAAGGTATTTACACCGTCACAAACGTCAGTGTGCCCTGACAAGGCATAGGTAGGCAGAGATGCACTACTCACCATTCCATACACAAATGGGTGTTCTCATCGCCATCACAGTGAGAAACCACAGAAAGACTAGCTAGACAAAATGTAAACACATACACACATACCATACGTACCGACACAGTGTTAAGCACAGTGACAAGTTACGCAACTCACAAATGTGACATGCAAGAACCATGACCCCATTCATCAAACCCATGCTCATGCAGGAAACAGCAAAGAGTATAACACAGCATGTGTTCGGGATTACTATTAATAATATGATCGTTAATCGTAGTAATCATGTAATTATGTAGTTGATGCATTATTAGTAACAATGTAATTATTTACAATTATACCCGATTCTGTAAGTCGTATGACTCATGTACGTTTGTTTCTCTGTGCAGAGGAGTTTGTTCATGCTGCTAATAAGTTTGGCCAGATCACTCCCATGGAGATCGACATCCTGTACCAGCTGTCTGGCCTTCACTCTCAAACTGGGTTGGTATTTTCTCCTATTGGCTGATGCTTCTTAAGAATTAGAAAAGGTCTTCTCTTACTTGTTAATGTGTCAGATGCTGGAAGCTCATCAGCGGTCCCATAGAACACCCATACTTTCTCAATGGACATAATTGTGTCATGTTTATTGAGTATGAAATGTTTCATTGCCTTATGCAATGGTATTAGACTTTTTCTCTTTTCGGGTGCATTTGAACCATGTTTGTAGTTAAATTGGATGTATCCCTTGCAGAAGGAGGAAATCAAACTCTCCTTGTTTTTTAAAATATTTTTTTCCTTTGCTGTGTTAGTAGAAGCATTCTAAAATATAAAGTTCAGTTACTCGTTTGAAGCCAAGAAACACACCAGCTGAAAACATTTCAATCCATTTTATTGCTTTATTTTTTGCTGTATTGGGGCTTCTGGTCTTTTTTGGACAGTTTCATGGGTAAACTTTACAACTCCGCATTGTAGTATGAAAGGTGGTCAGGATTCATTGTGACTTTCACACTGCATACGCCTCTCCCTCCTTTTATATTTTTCTCCTCTGCTCCATCTCTTACATGACCTGATGTATCATTTTCTTATTCTCCGCCCTATTTTTATTTTTTTTCCTTGTCTGTCTTGCCCTTGCTGTCTTGCCACTTTCTCAAGTTCCCGTCTCTCTTTCTAGAGGGTTCTCTGAAGTCTTTGGTGCTCTTGGCCCTCTCTTTGCACTGTTTGTCTGTGGTGTTTGCCAGAGCCAGTTAAAGTCCCCAGTAAAATAGAACCCACACACACACACACATTTTGTTTTGTTTTTTTGTCAGCTGTGAGAAACCATCCACCTAGCTATGTGTGTTGTTAAGTGTTGTCATGGCAACCAAAGTTTACAGTGAGTGTGTCGTGTGTCTAGGCGACTGAACCTGGCAGACATCGAGAGGATATCGCCACAGGAGGAGGGGGCGCTGCCTTACAATCTGGCTGAGGTCCAGAGACAGGTAAGGAGTGTGTGTGTGTGTGTGTGTGTGTGTGTGTGTGTGTGTGTGTGTGTGTGTGTGTGTGTGTGTGTGTGTGTGTGTGTGTGTGTGTGTGTGTGTGTGTGTGTGTGTGTGTGTGTGTGTGTGTGTGTAACATGTTGGGGTTCTCTGTTTTCTTGCTTAAGTTCGATATCACGTGTGGGACATCATGTACAGAGAGATACAAGTACAAACCATACTTAATGTTCATACCAGCGGTGTGAACCCAATTCAATTTGGTTTGATTCTGACTCGATATCAATAGGAATGAGATATGAAATACTATATAGCAGCTTTCTATAATCGGAGAGATGTTTCAAAGCTCTGAAGGGAACACAAATGGTGAAAATCACTAAAGAAAAGTGCAAAGGATTATCTTGAATACAACTGTTGTGGAAAACGAAAAGAGAACCAGAAAAAATGCTTATTAGCCCAAAGGTTTGGTCCATAAATTTCACACATCGAATCGTACGATTTAAAAAAAAATTATGAATCGAGAAAAAATACTATATTTTTGCACACCCCTAATGTCGGTACGTCCTGTGTGCAGTGCTGTGCTGTGCTGTAATTGTGTGAGATTGGGGCACTTTACCCACTTGGGAAGACAGAACTGACCTCAGCTGTAATTATCCCGGGCTGTAAAAGAGCATTTTCACAGAATCCAATAACCAGCTTTCTGAGCCCCCAACAATACTGCTGTGTGTGTGTGTGTGTGTGTGTGCCTGTGTGTGTGTGTCTGTGTGTGGGTGTGTAATGGGCACTATTGATTGACACACGCTTGTACAGTAAATGACCACTGCCTAAAAGTGTCATGCTGCTGTGGCCAGCTAGAATATGTGTTTCTGTTTACTCTTTTTTTTTTTTTTTTCTCTCTCTATTCACTTCTCTCTTTCTCTCTCTATTCACTTCTCTCCTCTTTGTTCCCTCATATCTGCTCTTTTTCATTCATACTGTTTTTTTCCTGTTGTTTGCACTTTTTGTGTATGTCCCCCTCTACTTCCCCCTCTACCTCTATATTCTACTTTCTGCTCTTTCCAATTCCTCTCTCTCCCCACATTCTTTCTCTCTATCTGTACCTATGTGTCCCTCCCTCCTTTCCTATTTCTCTCCTTATCTGTACCTCTGTTCTCCCCCCCTTCCTCCTTCGCTTTTTCCTTCTCTCTCTCTCTCTCTCTCTCTCTCTCTCTCTCTCTCTCTCTCTCTCTCTATAGCAGTCACAGGCGGGTGCCTCACGGCCAGTGTATTTGCAGGCTGGGGAGTCAGCGTATCGCTTCCTCCTGGGCTCCATTGCTGGAGGTAATGCCCCACACATTTGCCCCACTCTTCACCCCCACCCCCCCTGTCTCAGTAGCAGTCTTTACAATCTCCACTTAGTTTTATCCAATAATCCCAAGTCTCCTCTCGAGTTTTCTAGATGGAGTCAGTTTGTACCTGTGTGTAATCTGTGTGTTGAGTCTGTGCCCTGCTTCTCCTGCCACTTATCTCTGTTGGCCCTGTGTAATCTCTGCAGTCTCTGCCAAGTCCTGAGCGTGTTTTGAGAAAACAAAAGTGTAATCCCGTTAGCATTATGCACTAATGCCAGCGAGGAGTGCCATCGCAGACACTCGAGTGTCAGCTGCACTCGCAGGGAAAAAAAGGTTCTTCATGAGTTCTTCAAAAGACTAACGATTTATATAGAAGTCAGATGCCTCCATGAGCAGTGTTTCATCAGATGATATGATTCTGCAGGGGTGAAAATGGTTCTTGTGAACTGAATAGCTCCCACAAAGTTCAACTCTTGAACAACTCTTCATAAGATGGAACCCTTAATGATGTTGTAAATTCTGCTTTTCAGTGGTTTTCTTGAGGCAGGCCAGATAGCTTTTTCTAGGGTTTGAGAGAGAGAGTGTGTGTGCAACTTTTTTTTGTTCTTGGAGCGCTCATGCAGAAATCCAGTGACCCCTACGGTTATGTAAATATTCCCCGCAGAAGCTCCCTATCGATCAAAGTAAAGAAACCCTCCAAAAACGCGCTTGAATGGCAGCCCGCAAACCTGGCGTCACGGGACAGACACTTAGCAGTCATACTAAAGTACAGGCCTGCTGCCGTTCGGGTACCCCCCCCCGTCTTCCTTTCTTTCTTTTATGAAAGATCACGTTTCCCCCTCCTACTTCTTGTCTCCTGTCTGCCACTGTAATGACTTTAAACACGGTGCCTGTGCCTGTGATCTGCGGGGCATTTGATGTCTGAATCTCCATATCCACAATCGCACGGAAATCCCATCCACAGCCGAGACACGGCTTTGATGCCGGAGCACACCCAGAACCGCCTGAATTCAGATGGTTTTCAGAGGCTTTTGAATACTGTTGTGTGTTTTGTGTGTGTGTGTGTGTGTGTGTGTGTGTGTGTGTGCATAGTTATGTACTTGGTTGAAGTCTGAATTGTGTTTATCTTACATGGCTTGTGTCTGTTTACTAGATTGATATAATTGATTTTTGTTTATTTGATGTGCGACTGGATGAGTGTGTGTTATATGTGTTAACTGTGTGTATGTGTGTATATTTTCTAACTGTGTGTGTGTGTGTGTGTGTGATCAGCCACGGGGGCGACGGCAGTGTACCCCATTGACCTGGTGAAGACTCGCATGCAGAACCAGCGCTCCACCGGCTCCTTCGTGGGCGAGCTCATGTACAAGAACAGCTTCGACTGCGCCAAGAAGGTGCTCCGCTACGAGGGCTTCTTTGGCTTCTACAGAGGTACACTGCCCATTCGTGTGTTTGTTTTTATCGGTTTTGGCTTCTGTGTGTGTGTGTGTGTGTGTGTGTGTGTGTTTACTGTGCCTGACTGACTGCCAAAGACTAGACGTGGAAGACCAACACTACCATCTACTGTCTGAAGCTATTTTTGCAGTCTATGTGGTGTAGCAATTGTGTGAATCCTGTCTTAAACTGGGTTTGTGTGTGTTTGTTTGTTGCCAGGCCTTGTGCCCCAGCTCCTCGGTGTGGCTCCAGAGAAGGCCATCAAACTGACGATGAATGACTTTGTGCGTGGCAAGTTCACCAAAAAAGACGGTTCCATTGCCTTCCCTGCTGAGATCCTAGCTGGTGGCTGTGTGAGTATTCAAGAGCTTAGAATATGTGTGAGGTGTCAGAGTTGTATCTTTTTGGTCTTGTATGTTTGGGTGTTATGGGTCTGCCCTCATGTAAATGTTTGTTATTTTATGGTCGCCTGTGTGTAGGAGTAAGAAGGAGTTTGTGTGTAGGAGTTTGTAAGTATTTTGCAAGTTTCTGTGGCGTCTATGTATGAGAGAGTATGCTAACGTGTGGCAAATGTTTCTGTTTGTGTGTGTATTTGTGTTGTTTGTGTGTGTGTGTGTATGGGGGGAGGGGTGAGTGTGTGTCTGTGTACTTGTGATGCTTGTGTGTGGGGGTGTGAGAGAGAGAGTGGGAGGCCCCCTCGTCTTAAATGGGCGGCCCATTCTGGTACCCCATAATTATGGTCCATTTTTAAAAGTGAGCTCTCCTCCGTTCCACCGGGCCTATTTTTACCCGCCGCTAATTTTGGCCCGCGGGGCTTCCCTTCACATGTGGTCTCTGACCGCTGGCTGCAGGGCCCGCGTCGCCATGGTAACGCCCCCCACAGGGCTGCAGTTTGACCTTTTTTTTTTAGGGGTGTGGAGTGGGCCTGGGTAGGGGGGTTGGGGGGGCTAGCGGGGCTGAGGTTGCGACCCCTGCCAGGGTTTTGATTGGTGGCGTGCTCTAGGCCAGCGGAGCCTCATTTGGTTTACTCAAGTCTCTATTCCTTCCCTTTATCTGTGGACGGAGAAGAAAAAGGCGACGACTAAAAATGACACCATGGCATTGCGGAGGAGATGTATAAACATAAAGTCACGAGCACAAACATCTCGAAAATAAACAAACACACTAACAGCACGTTGCAGTCCCTGCAGAGGGGAAACATGGCTACAAGAGGACAGTCTTTCCCTGTCAAGAAATCAACTCTATCCTGCGAAGTCAGCCCCACCAAGCCTGGCGCTCACCAGCCAGCAGAACAGTAGCTTTCCTCTTTTATGCTGCGCCATTACAAACAGTGCGGATGCTTTGTCCTAGTCAGCTTCCGTCATAGTAACTTGTTTCTGTTGTTCTTCTAATCCTCTCCTGCCGTTAGTCATGGGTCATTGAGACAGTAGACCTCTGATGATATCAGGTCACTCATTATAACACACACAGCCTTCATGTGAAAGAGGAACTACAGTACTAATTAACCCAACACAATCATGGGGCTTTGAATCCACCATATTAATACTGAAATGAGCATAATAATACTGAAATGCGTATAAAGACGTTATATCGAGTTTCTGTGGGAATTCTGTAATGCCATCAGTGCCTCTGTTTTGGGTTATTGTGAGACTGTAGAGTTGTGCAGATACACAGCTTAAGAGGACCAGGACTAAGCTGAACGCCATTTCATTCTGGAGAGGAGGTGGAGGGCTACAGATACCTGGGTGTTCACCTTGATAACAGACTGGAGTGGAAATGGTAACACTAGTCTCCAGGAAGGGACAGAGCAGACTCGACTTAGTGAGGAAGCTTAGGTCCTTCAGTGTGTGCAGAAAGATGTTGCGTATCTTTTACAAGTCTGTTGTTGCAAGTGCAATTTTTTTTTCCAGCATTAGCAGCATCAGAGCCAGTGACGCTATCAAGTGAAGTTATCAAGCTAAAGAAGGCTGTTTGTGCTGGGGACGGCTCTGTGCTGGGGACTGCTCTGGAGCCCCTAGTGTTTGTTGTTGAGAGAAGGATGTTGCACAAACTGCTCAACATAATGGTCAAATCATCTAAAGTTCCCCTCGGACCGCTTATCGAAAGGCCGTAAACGCCCAATCAGGTATTGCGGCCCTCCGCAACAGCAATATATATTGACTCCCCTCTGTGCCAGGAGAGGAGGCTTATCCTCTGAGTGGCAATGCATGATGCACATTCTACATTTAATTTGGACAGATATAGCTATATTAGTTTTTGTGTAATATATATACATCTGTTAATACTGTGTTTTTTTTTTTTTTTTTTTTACCTACCCCAGTGTCTGTTTTTGTGTAAGATAAGTGTGTTCTGTGTGTTTGTGTAAGTTATGTGTTTGTTTTGTGATTTATGTGAGTTGCTGCTGCAATACTGCCATTGCCCTTTGGGGATCAATAAATGAATCTATCTATCTATCTATCTATCTATCTATCTATCTATCTATGCTTGATGATACCAGGGCGCTCATAACACAGGCAGCCTTTTCATCACAGCCTCATACCTCATATCTGCAGTTAACGTTCCGTACCTCTAGTCATCCTCGAGTAACGAGAACCATTCCTGAAAGGCCAGCACTAAACCATTAACATCCCGTTGTCTCTCTGACCCAACAAGATGCCTCGTAAAGATAAAGGGAAGACCACAGACCAACAGATAAACGAATGTTCGTCTCCTTGTCTCTGCCTTAGCCTAAGGGGGAGTGTAGGATGGTGTGTGTGTGTGTGTGTGTGTGTGTGTGTGTGTGTGTGTGTGTGTGTGTGTCTCTCATTATTTTCTCTCTGAAGTACTCATTTTTGTTCATTTTATGGCACTTGCCATATAGATGAAATACCACTAGGCCTTCACATCAGAAAGGAACCACAGACCAACCCAACACAACCATGGCTCTGACCTCACCACATTAATACTGAACTGGGTTTGTTAAACAGGATCCTACTGATGAGGATGAATCATTAGGAAACGAATGACAAACTCCACCTCTGTTTGGGCGAGGGAAAGAGGGATGACGAGTGAAAGACAGAAATAGCAAATAGTGGGAGAGGAAGGGATGGTGAACGGAGGAGTGCAGGAAGTGAGGGACGAGTGCAGAGGGCTAGGCAGGGGTGATGAGGTGTACCGGGGTCAAAGGTGAGGGGTCAAAGTGCTGATGCCGGGGTCGGATGCTTCAGGCCATAGCCTGTCTCTCTACTCTCTGTCATATTCTATCTCCTTCTGTGTTGTTCCGTCTTTCGTGCCGTCTCTTCCTCCATTCCCCCATCTGTTTGCTGCTGACTTTTGTTTCCATCATCATGCTGTCTCAGTCTTTCTTTCTTGTTCTCCCCACCCCCTCCTTACACTTATCAGCAAACCAGCCGTTAACTAGTATGTATCATTACTCTAATTTACTAGAACTACTATGACAGTACTCAGACCTCCTTTCACAGTCTGTCTCCTCAAACACAGATTTGATGAGATGATGATGATGTTGTGACACCATTTGTTTATAATAATTCTTGTAATCGGTGGATGAATTCAGGTCACGCTCACTAACCTGGAGATGGTGTGTGTGTGTGTGTGTGTGTGTGCGTCTGTACGTGTGTGTCCCTGTTTGTTGCCTCATACCCGGCAGTAATGCTGTGTATTGCTTCTCTGTCTGTAGGCCGGTGGGTCTCAGGTGATCTTCACCAACCCCCTGGAGATTGTCAAGATCCGCCTTCAGGTTGCCGGGGAGATCACCACAGGGCCACGTGTGAGCGCGCTCAGTGTGGTCAAGGACCTTGGCTTCTTCGGCCTCTACAAGGTGGGTTTGCTTTGTGTGTGTGTGTGTGTGTGCTGTGGTTTTAAATTGTTGTTATGATGATCATGTGCCTCCACCGAACATGTATCAATATATATATATATATATATAGTATGTGTGTCTTCATTGGAAGTTGAGTCTGTGAGAGACCTACAAGTGTGTGTGTGTGTGTGTGTGTGTTTGTGTGCACGCACACGTCTGTGTAGTTTAGCCGAATGTAAGTGCATATGTCTAATTCTTAGTATGTTGGACTGATGTTGTGTGTGTGTGTGTGTGTTCTCTGCAGGGTGCAAAGGCTTGTTTCTTGAGAGACGTCCCCTTCTCGGCCATCTACTTCCCAGCGTACGCCCACATGAAGAAGCAGTTTGCTGACGAGAATGGCCATCTGGGAGCCCTCCAGCTCCTCACCGCTGGTGCCATCGCTGGTAGGCATAGCAACTCCTCCCGCTAGCCAATCAGTGGGGCCGAGGCTAGAGACTTGGGTTCTCCTCATTTATTACAAATGTTGATGATGGTTGAGCTGTTGTATGTCCAGGTCCCCTGCTCACAGAGAACACACATAAACACAGTGACTGGATGGACACAAACACACACACACACACACACACAGAACAGTGTTTTCTGACCCTGTGAACTCTGTTTCTCAGGTATCCCTGCGGCCTCGCTGGTCACACCCGCTGACGTCATAAAGACGCGACTTCAGGTGGCTGCGCGTGCGGGTCAGACCTCGTACACCGGTGTGATCGACTGCTTCCGCAAGATCATGCAGGAGGAGGGCTTCAAAGCACTGTGGAAGGGAGCTGGAGGTGAGTGTACACGCATGCGCACCTCACCCAAAGTGAGGAAAAATACTGTGTGTTCCTGTGGTTCAACTGGCAGAGCAGCTGGTAGAACAAGGTGCTAACACCACCAATATCCTGGGTTCAAATACTACGGAGGCCACTGATGAAAATGTATATCTGTAATGGAAGTCACTTTGGATAAAAGTGCCTGCAAAATGAATACATGTAAATACATAGACGTATACTGGCATACAGGCATAGCAACACGCTTGACCTTCTCTTTCTCCATTTTGTCTCCAGCTCGAGTGTGCCGCTCCTCCCCTCAGTTCGGTGTTACCCTGGTGACCTACGAGCTCCTCCAGCAGTGGTTCTACGTCGACTTTGGCGGACAGTGAGTATCATTACCATAGCAACCATCAGACAGATCATTATTATAATTGGTATACTTTGGATTCAGTATTTCCATTGCCTGCATGTTCAAAAATGTGTGCTGTCTAGCAAATTCTGACCCTAGCAGAGTATTTTTCACTGTTTGAACCAAACTGCCATTCAATCTCTACTCACTGTAACCCATTTGATCCTGCATTACTACTGACCTAGGCACAAAACACTCATGTCATCCTCAGCAGCAGTGCACTAAGCATGGCTCTGAAGCATCTGGTTTGCTGGGACTTTTAAATCTTGAATCTCTAAATGATGTACAATGCTTGCGTTTTGAGTCCACCCACTCTTGACTACTTTCGTGTTCGTGTGCTTTCTGTGTCTCCTTTCTAACAATTTTTTATTTTTTTTAATTCTCTTTCCAGACGTCCAGCCGGCACGGGGACCCCTCCCAAGTCTCGTATCCCGGAGCTTCCGCCCGTGTCCTCAGAGCACGTCGGCGGGTACCGCCTCGCCGCCGCCACCTTCGCTGGCGTGGAGAACAAGTTCGGCCTTCACCTGCCCAAGTTCAAGTCCTCCGGGGTTGTCTCCCTATACCACCCCGAGCCGCCGAAGAGCGAGAGCCCTCCCCCCGCCGAAGCCCCCTCTTCCTCTTAGAGACTAGCCGCCCACCCCCATCCACCTCCCGACGGCGGAAAGCCTTCTCTTGACCAATGGCTGCATGCTCTCTGTCTCACAGCCCGGTGCCACTTCACTCCATCACTTATTGTTTCTCCATCCACTTCCTCTGAGATGAATCATGATTTATTCCATTCTCATCTCCTCCCTCCTCCCCCCTTTTGCCCCTGGAGTTACTCCACTGACGGGGTCCAACCTGGTGACTCCAGCGGTCACTCACAGACACATCTGCCTCTCTGAATGAGTTTGTCATGAATTAGTGTAATCATTGGTTTCTGATTTGTGGCTACTGCAGCAGTATTTGAGTGCACACATTTTGGTTTTATCTGGGTTTTTTTGTTTTTGTTTTTCATTTTTCTTTTCTTTCTTGTTTTGCGTAGTTGCACACGGCACACTTTCATTTCCTGTACATAGTGTACATCTGTACAGAGACACAGAGGAGGAGAAGAGAGAGAGAGGAGAGAGAGAGGAGAGGGAGAGAGAGGTGAAAAACAGGTGCGAGGGCTGAGGCAAGGAGGGATGACCTCGGTGACCTTTATTCCGAGAAGAGAGGTGTGTGTGTGCGTATGCTTGTGTGTGTGTCTGTGTGTCTTTCTCTCTCTCTCCTCATCCTCCCCACTCCTCCACAAGCACGTCTCTAAAGAAAGATAAAAAAAAACAAAAAAAACAAGGCGATCTCACAGAATGATGCACAGACGGTTTCCCAGGTGTGTTTCATCGATCAATGAGTAACTGAAAAAAAAAAAAAAAAAACGACAAAATAAATGTAATAATGACTAGGACATATTATAAATGTATTTCATTCTTGTATTTTATTGAAATAAATCATTGTGGTTGAATTGAGCAAGAATGGGTTAAGGTGGAAGGTTTGTTACAGAGTGATTATAAAAGTCTTTCTAAGAGAAAGAGACCGGGCGGTGCAAACAAACAGAAGTACAAAAAACGTTCTGGAATACTGGACTTGGTCACTTCATATTCATTTTTTAAATGCACATTTCAAAAACCACGTGTGTGTGTGTGTGTGTGTGTGTGTGTGTGTGTGTGTGTGTGTGTGTGTGTGTGTGTGTGTGTGTGTGTGTGTGTGTGTGTGTGTGTGTGTGTGTGTGTGTGTGTGTGTGTGTGTGTGTGTGTGTGTTTGTAGGTGTGTGTGTGTTTGTAGGTGTATGTCTGGAATGTGTTTGTGTGGAATGCATGCACTTGATGTTTCGAAGTGTGTGTGTGTTCGATCAATTTTCAATTTACCAGACCCATCTGCAAACCTTCATACAGTCTCTCCGATAGGGAAGACTAAGAGTTTCAGGAATAACACTGGAACAGACTAGCACAAGGTCTCGCTTTGGTTTAAAAGTAGGGAAAAAAAAGCACTGCAACGGTTACCAAGTAGTTCCAAGCCAGGAGAGGTCCAGAGAGCCTGCAGCCCACACTACTGGCTGGTAGTGGTCAAGATCCTGGTGCTTGTAATAGGAAAGTCAAGCACTTGCTGGAGAAACATGCCACAAAATAATGAAATGTATGATTATGGATGTTGTCCAAATAAAACAGATTCTAAATGTGTGCTGTGGTTAAAATGATGCTAATTGTTTTCCTGTTTGAAATGTATGCATGCGTGATTGATGAGAAAGTCGAGAGGTATAGAGGTCATGACCTCAGCATATACTCAATCCAACACTAAATCTACATTAACCTCTATTGTTCTGTATGGGTGGATGGATGGGTAACGGACCCTTTATGACTGGACTGCAACTAAATTGGGTATTGAGGATCTACTGAGGTGTGGTTCGACGGAACTCAAGGCTGGTTGGTGCACTGGGCTGGGAGGTGGGTGGGGCTTAAGGCATCAGGGTCCAAAAGGTGGGACCTCACTGCTGGACTGCACTTGTGATAGCTTAGCGTTAGCTATTCCTTAATTTTACTACACGTGGTACAGCGTCAGGAGGAGAACAGCACCTGACCCCTGACCCCCCGACCCTTTGTAGTGTCTAATGTAACTGTTAATGTTTTTAACATTGCTTATACTATACTGCTTAGATTATAAAATAAAATAGTACGAGGAATAAAAATAACAAAACCTCATTCCTAAATAAATACAATTAATGTTGAGCGTTTAAGTTAATGCACTGAAAAACAGCACTACAAAAAAGTTGAAAGATAAAAAGTTTTGCATATCTGAGTGGTAGGTTCTGAGTTAGTGTTGGTAGAGCTAGTTCAAAACAATCCTGAATGTGGAAGTTTGTAATTTTTCATGCCAGGTATCTGTTTAAATAAAAACACGTAGGAAGAGAGTGCAGGCCGGAAACCAAAAGAGCAACGGGATTGATTCCAGGTTGCCTTGGCGATCAGGCAGCCAATCGCTGGGCGGCGAGCTCCTCGGCATCCTCCCGGTTTTCGTTAATCTCAGAGAGCGTGCGCACAAAGCGTGTCCATTCATCCTGACGAGGGACAGAAATTTGCTGCAGAAAGAGAAAAGAAAAGAAAAGTTGATTTTGGTCAACAACTGTTATACTCATCAATTTAGCCTGAACATGTCTACCATACAACAAGCAAAGAGACAAATGGACAAAGTCAGTGTCCACACACCATACCGAACTTTTGTTTTTATCAGAGCTCAGACTAAACCATGAGCCATATAAACATAAGCAGACTGAAAACAGCTCGAGCCAGACACGGTTACCTCTGTTTGGCGCTTGTGGTCAGATATATGTTTTGCTCCGGATTAATGAATGTTCTCCGGAGGTGATCACTGTCCTGATATATGTTCTCTGTTGCTCTCCTCTTTCCTTCTCCCATTAACAACACCCACCCCGAACTCCCCTATCAGTCAAGAGGTCACGGCTAATTTCCCCCCAATGACCCACCCTCTCCAGCGGATGTCAGAAGGGTCAACAGGGCTGTCCAAGAGTCTGCAGGCACCACCGCAGGGTGCACAAACATGCAAACACCGGCACGCACACACACACACACACAGGCACACACAAACGTGCAAACACACACACACACACACACACACACACACACACAGGCACACACAAACGTGCAAACACAGGCGCACACACACACACACACTCACACACTCAGACACACACACACGCATAAACATGCAAACTCAGGCACACACACACACACACACAAACGTGCAAACACAGGCGCACACACACACAAACATGCAAACACAGGCACACACACACACATAAACATGCAAACACAGGCACACACACACACACACACACAGACACACACACACACACACACACACACACAGGAGTCCAGAGAGCACTTGAGGATATTGTCTTAGTCCTGTTATTAACGTCTGGATCTCATGAACCCTGTCAGCTTTAAGCCTACTCGGAGGACCAGCTGAGTTCTGATTTCAAGTTTTCAGGTAAAGCATTAATGCTAACCTAACTGGGGATATAAATTAACTTTAAAAAGTATTCAGTTAATGAGGTCATTCTGTATGGAATTTAGCGAATACAAAACAAAACCATTGAAAGTGTTGAGACAAAAGCCTTAACCAATATAAATATGTGTGAATACAAATATAACTGAATTAAACTAGACAGCCTGATTCTGCCTAACTGGAGCCGGAGGGTGGTCTGTGGGGTGGAGTCCAGCTCACCTCTCCCACATCGTAGATCAGGACCTGGCCATCTGAGTCGCCCACGGCAACCTCCCTCCCCGAGGGGGCCCAGCGCACACGGTTGAGCGCGGGGTTTCCTTCCACCGTCACTGACGCAGTGGGAACCTGCAATGACAGCCAATTTAGAAAGATTTCATGAGCATGGATGTAACTGACTAGTTAGTGTTAGACAGGCTGCATTTCATTTTGTGTGTGTGTGTGTGTGTGTCTGTGTGTGTGTGTCTGTGTGTGTGTGTGTGTGTCTGTGTGGTGTGTGTGTCTGTGTGGTGTGTGTGTGTGTGTGTGTGTGTGTGTGTGTGTGTGTGTGTCTGTGTGGTGTGTGTGTCTGTGTGGTGTGTGTGTGTGTGTGTGTGTGTGTGTGTGTGTGTGTGTGTGTGTGTGTGTGTGTGTGTGTGTGTGTGAGTGTATGTCTGTGTGTCTGTGTGTGTGTGTGTGTGTGTGTTTACCTCTGTCTCATTGTTAAGATTCCACAGGTCCAGGTGTCCCACTCCGTCCACACAGGCAAACAGGGCAGGGTGTGTGGGAGACCACATGACATCATACACGTAGTCCGAGTTATCCTCAAACGAGTACAACGGCTTGTTGTTCTACACACAGAAACAAACATCTCCATTTACACTTGTCCACACACACAGAGACTTCAGTTTGAGACAGGTACAGCATTACAAATACCATCAGAATGACGTACGCAATAACCTCCCCCCCCCCCCAAAAAAGCACATACAATCTCTGACGTAAAATAAACCAATTATGGCAAGTTCTAGATTTGTTTGCTCTGTTAGGTCTTATTTTAATAATTGTATTATATTATCGAAACAATTACTTATAATTTTATTATATTCTATTAATTGCTATTTTTATGATGCACCACCTTATGTCTGTCCTATAAGAATAACTAGCTGGTGAATGCATGGTGGTATAGTTTGACTGGTGAATGCATGGTGGTATAGTTCGACTGCAGGTCTACCTTGGTGCTCCAGAGCTTGACGGTCCAGTCAAAGGACGAGGTGACAAACAGGTGGGAGAAATCCACTGGGCCTGCCGCTGTGTGGCAGTGGAGTCCTGTGATTGGCCCGTGGTGGCCCTCAAACATCTCACCGATGCCCGCTTTGCTGCAATGTTAACACCCACGGCACAAAAACGCACACACACACACACACACATCCACGGCACAAACACACGCACATACAACTTTAGTTACGTCTTCATGCAACCAACATTTGGAACTCAGCAGTAGTTCACAACTAACGCCTGAACACTGAAGTGGCACATCAAAAACACACACACACTCACACGCACGCACACACGTGCACACACACACAGACACGCATACACACACACCTGCCGTGTCGGCATGCTGTGTAGACTGAGCCGTCCTCGCTGCCCACCACAAAGTTGTTGACATCGCCCAGGGGGAAGGACATGGAGGTGACGGCCACTGCCTTGGACTGCTTAAACACCAGCTCCAGACTGTCCTACACACCCCACCGAGGAGACACACACACTCAGCTTACACACACATCTACATGCATTACAACATACATGGAAACATAGACTACCTCCTAAAGAAGACTGGAGTAAAACATAAGTTTTAGTAGTGTGAACATGTGTGTGAGTCTGTGGGTTGGTAGCCATGGCTGACAGAGCATGTAGCTGCAAGTCAGCGAGTGTGTGTGTGTGCACGTTCGGCTGAGACAGCATTTCCAGGCTTCAGGAACACAACATACTGAGTCATTTGAAGTGTAGGTGAGTGTGTGTGTGTGTGTGTGTGTGCACCTGTGGCTGAGACAGCATGTCCAGGCTCCAGGAGCACATCATACTGAGTCATACTGAGTGTACGTGAGTGTGTGTGTCTGTGTGTGTGTGTGTGTGTGTGTGTGTGTGTATGTGTGTATGTGTGTGTGTGTGTGTACCTGTGGCTGAGACAGCATGTCCAGGCTCCAGGAGCACATCTTGCCATCTGTAGAGATGCTGATGAGGTTGTGGGCATTTTGGGTTCCCACCACATTTACACAATACACAGGATGCTAGACAGGGGAGAGAGAGAGGGAGGTAGAGAGAGAGAGAGAGAGAGAGAGAGAGAGAGAGAACAAGAGAAAGAAAGAGGCACATCATTCACATTAGCATCTGTAAGAACTGGCCATGCAATGGTGTACAGTATTATAGCTCTGCTCTGCATTGTGCCTTTGTAATGCGGTGCTACATGCGACTGCGTGATTTCATGTCACTTGTATGTGCATGTTTATTTCCAAAATGTGTGTGTACTGTGTGTAGAACAGCAGGCAGCATGGTCCTTCTGTCTTTGTTATGTGTGTGTGTGTTTGTGTGTGTACCGTGTGTGCTGCTGCTGACAGTGGGGTCCTCTGGACGGGGGTTCTCTTGTTGCTACGGTTATCCCACAGCACAATCTGCCCTGAGTAGGTCCCACCCACCACCAGGTTGGGATGGAAACGGGCAAACGCAGCTGACATGACTGCGGACTGGGGATACAGACAGAGAAAACTTCAATTCCCATAATGCAAATGACAACAAACAACAAATAGTAAAACTTGCTTGAATGTTGAATCATCTTTATCCATGCCTCTGTGAGGTTGTGACTGGAGTTGCACAAATTATAATTTGACTATATATTTCTTTTTAATGTCACGTGAGAGTGTCTGTGTGTGTGTCCGTGTGTGTGTGTGTGTGTGTGTGTGTGTGTGTGTGTGTGTGTGTGTGTGTGTGTGTGAGAGACTCACCTGGCAGTGGAAGACATACTCTGGGGTGGTTTTCTTGTACTTCATGTTCCAGACCAGCGCCACTCCATCAGGCTCATGTGGTGCATCCTCATTGTTGTTGTAGGAGGCCACCAGCAGCTCAGGGTACTACACACACACACACACACACACAGACACAAAGATAGACACACGCACACACACAAACACAGACAGACACATAAACATTTGAACGTGTGTACAAACTAGTCAAAGCAGTATAATCCTATTCCACTGTTGTTCTCTTTCAAGGACACACACATACCTGAGGTGACCAGTCCAGGCAAGTGACCACTCTGTGCTTGGACCAGCGCTCATCTGCAAACTGTCTGTTCAGAGATATTTTGGCTCCGGCCTGCGACTCTCTGCACAACACACATATACAAAAACATATACACTGGATCACATGACTTGTCACAGACACCTGTTAGATATAGGGGCAGAGGTCCAGCACCACACACCCATACAGACATGTCAAATGTACCAGATAACACATTCCTACAGTCACACACATCAAACATGCATGTGTAAGTACACACACACACACACACACCAATTGGTCTTATTAGTCCTCACACACTCTTCAAGAGGAAGATACATCCACCTGCATACAAATATACTAACAGATGTGGTCAATCAACTTTGTTACACACAAACAGAAAGATTTCAGTTAGGCAATGTACGCAAACAGATACACACACACACACACACACACTCGCAAACGTGTCTCACCCTTCTTTATCCTGCAGGTCTCGGCCGCTGTAGTCGAAGAAGACGTCCACCTGCTCGGAGAGAGCGCGCTCCACGATGCGGGAGCTGTGGTCAAAGAAGGCCACAAACTCCTCCGAGTGAAGAATCTGCTGCCTCTCCTCCTCCGTCAGCTCATGAGGTGGGGCTGAGAGAGAGGAAGAGAGAGAGAGAGAGAGAGAGAGAGAGAGAGAGAGAGAGATGAAGAGAGAGAGAGAGAAAGAGATGAAAGGTGAGAGAACAAGACAGGATAGAGGAGTGAAAGAGAGATACAGAAGACACCCAAAATGAGGTTAAGAAGTGAGGACATGGGACAGAGAGGTAAAGAGAGACAGCGTGTGGGGAAGAAAGAATGTGTGGAGAAAGACAGAGAGTGGGGAGAAAGACAGAGGGGCAGAGAGAGAGAGAGAAAGAGAGAGAGAAAGAGAGAGAGAGAGAGCATGACACAGCAAGAGACGTGTATGGAGTGGTGATGCTGAAGGCATACCTTCCTCATCCTCTTTCTGAGAGGGAGCGTCCTCCTGAGTCTCAAGAGCAGGAGGCATCACTGCCAGCTCCTCCTCCTCCTCTTCTTCTGCAAAGAAGGGAGAGAATGAACACACATATACATACATATATATACAGTCCCTTTTCACCTACCACCACTCAAAGAGTAGATAGATACAGACAATGACATTTACGTACATACCTGGTCTTGAAGAGTGTGCATGCCACTGCTGTGTACATGCTAAAAAATTGTGTTGGTATGTAAGACAGCGTTGCACATGTTCGTGTGTGTGTGTGTGTGTGTGTGTGTGTGTGTGTGTGTGTGTGTGTGTGTGTGTGTGTGATCGGTATGTTTACCTTCTTTCTGCTGGGTCTGTGTGGGAGTCTGTGTCTCCTTGCTGTAAGAGACCATCTCTTTTGGGGGGAAGTCCACATGAGTGACCTTCACCATACCCAGCTTCAACGGGCCTCGTCTGAACACACACACACACACACACACACACCAATATCAACTTAATAACACACACACATCGTCATGGGTTAATGCCCCAGAAAACAAACAAACAGGGGGACCACTCTATGTGCACTTGTGCCCACAATCTATCTCTTTCTGTCACACACACTCACACACACAGACACACACACACACACACTGACACACACACAGACACACACACACAGACACAGACACACACACACACACACACAGACACACACAGATGTTTCCAGACGCAAACTAACCATGGGGGAAGGGATGCAATGCGGGTTTCAATGAGGAATGAGACACTGGAGGACTAAAGGAACTAGTGCAGGCATGGATATGGAGAGACAGATGGAAGACGCACAGATTAAAAAGGGAAATTAATATTAAGCCCTGGGGGGAACAGCAGAACATGAGAAAGGGAGATGAGCCAGGGATGAATGGATGGAGGGATAGAGGAGAGGAGGGGGAGAGGAAGAGGAAGAGGAGAGCAGTGTGGCAGTACCCCAGGTGAGAGTCAGAGTGGAGCAGGAGAGTGGACGGATCAGAGTCCCAGTGCAGAGTCCTGTTAGAGGCACAGCAACAGAGAAACACACACACACGCACGCACGCACGCACGCACGCACACACACACACACGCACGCACGCACGCACGCACACACACACACACACACGCACACACACACGCACAAGCATGCAGACATACACACACAGAATCTTGTTAAGAGTCACAGAGAAACAGATTGATACACACACACACACATACACACAGTCCTCTTTAGCTAAAGAGAAATACACACCACACACACACAGTCCTCTTAAAATCAGCACAAGAATGTAGCAGAGAGACAAACACAGACAGGAAGTTTTACCAGTCAAAGCAAGAGAGTGGAAAAGATGAGTCAACACCACCTAAACAGCAAATTGTCTTTCCCACTGGAAACGTTTCTGGGTTACATATTGATTTCAGTCGCCTCATTTTGTATGTATGTCACACTTACATAATGATTTAATTACTATACTTCCTGTATAAGCCCATGTTATCATATGATGTATTGTATGGTTATGGTTAGTAACACCTTATATCATACTAATATAAGAAGTACACTGCATTAGAACCCTTAATTATCCAATAACTACATTGTATCTACTGTATTTACGAGGCTACTGAAAATTAAGTAAGAGCATTTTGTAGGCCCTCTCCAGCTGTGAAGCCCTGGTCACACACACACACATTACAAGTCATTATAAGAGTCATTCAGTTTTATTTTCCCCAGGATTCAAACACACACACACACACACACACACACACACAGAGACACACACACACTGTCTGACTTACCTGAAAACGACACAAAAACATTCCACAGTCATTCTGTACCACATCCAGCAGCAGGTTTTATTCTAATCCAAAAATGAACAAATGAAGGATCTATAGGAGCTCAAATCCAGTTCTAAATGGACCTCAGAACGAACAATCAGGTCCAAGCTGGACTTAACCGGAGCACAAGCACACCTGATACATGTTTTTCATCCCCAAATGGACCTGAATGTTCTCAAAGATTATGAAACAGCCGAGATGGAGCAACTAAGAGCCCTATGCTCTGATGTTTGCACCATGTGCTAACAGTGAAACAGGGCTACATTAGTCATATTATCATCGTAGCTTAATTATTTTATATACACATGCTAAGTGAGGACGTGAGTTGCTAACAAGTAGTCTGTGTTATTATCTAACCTTACCTAACCTATAGAAGCATACTACTTCTGTACACCACTTCCTGTTGATGTGGGACAAGCATATCTACACACCTTGGTTAAGTTTCAAGTCAAGCAACCAGGAGGCAATCTAAATGTTTTAAACAAGAGATGTTCTGAGATATTATACACTGAGATATTCTCAGTATATAAACATAACTCAGGTCCTGTTGTTTTTTATACTGGGATGGCAATTTGGACAGCATTCACCTGTGACCCAGTGCAGCTGATATCAGACTTCACCCGTGTCTGTTTGTCGATATATTAATTGCTGTTTTAGTATGTGTGTGTGTGAGTGTGTGTGTGTGTTTTTGCGCACATGTAGGCGTGCCCCCACCTGGGCCCGGTGGTGCCGTCTCCGGAGTCCTGGCTGCCAGCCTCGCTGGGCGTGCCCACTGACTTGGCACTGGGGGACATGGGAGGGGGGACTAGATAGTGAAACAGACACGTGTCCTCTGTTACAACTCTCAGGGGTTGAACTACTCACACACACAAACACACACACACACAGAGGGATACACACATCCACACAAGCATGCCAAGACACACACAAACAAGAAGTAGAGACACACACACCGGGACACACAAGCACACACACACACACACACACACACACACCAAATGAGGGGAAAAGAGAGGGTGAAAGTGGGGGGAAAAGGAGTGTGTATGAATGAATATTAGCACACAGAGTAGGAGAGTAGGTAAACATTCAGTTATAGGAGAAACAAGAGGAACCAAATCAAAGAAGCATCAAACATTTGGAAAAAAGTAAATTGGGGGAGGAGGAGAGAAAGACAAAACAGAAAATGTGTGTTATAATCCATGCAAAGACAACATGCGCTTCAAAACAAATAAAAAGATGAAGACACCAGTGTTCATTCCACATAAAAGACAACAAAAAACATCTTTCAGAGGAATGAACAAGACACGAGAAAAAAAACGATGCATGCAAAAAGACATTCAAAGCAACTGCAAAACAAAACAAACAAACATCGGCAAAGGCGATGCGCATGCAAACAGGAGGAGTTAGCGAACAGATGCAATCCACATGCAAACATACATCAATGTAGTATTTATTCCTAAAACAATTTCAACCACACAGAATACAAGTGGGTGGCTTCTTCTCTTCTAAATTTCTCGTGCACATCCACATAATTGAATTTATCCATCATTTAAATGGCTCATTACTGCCCTCTGCGGTTACGCACATTACGGGCTTTAAGGTTTTCTTGATTCTTTTTTAGACTCCCATAAATTCTTGAACAAGGGACTCTATGTTCCCCACAACACAGAGTCTAGACGGGTTCTGGATTACACCCTTACAAAACACACTCTACTTCCAATTTCCTCCCAATCTTACTTAACAAAGAAAAAGCAGTGTGCACATCGCAAATGATCTTTGGCTGAAACTTTACCATGTGTCTCAAATTCATGCAACTCAAAGCTTGAAAGCTTAAGAATTTGAACATTCTCTTTTTCTACAGTCAGATAATTACTTCTCAGTAACAAACATCAATATGTGCTAAATAGCAGCTAAACAACTCTGCATCACCTGTCCAGAGCCTCTACAACCATTATTATGATTGGAATTGATCCTTAAAATGTTCCTTGATTGGTGCAGTTTTAAGATTTCCTAATACATTTGGACTAGACGAGGCAGAGCGGCACAACACTACATTTCCCATAATTCTCACCCATGGCACTGTCCGGGGTGATGCCCATGCTCTGGAGCAAAACCTCAGCCTCTCTTCTCTTCCTCTCCAGGTCTGAGTCATCCTGGGGAGGAGACGCCCCCTCCTTTCTGCCATCAGCCTGGGGATTGAGAGAGGATATTAACCCTGCAACTCTCTCACAACAACATACACATACACATACACAAACAAACACATACTTTCTGTGATGTAAATACTTCAGTGATTGTATTGTATTGACACCTGTCTCCCCACTTGAGATCAGCTCCAACTTACTCACCTCCTTCTTCTTACGCTCCTCCTCTTTCCTCTTCTTCTCTTCGCGGATTTGGGCCAGACGTTGTTTCTTCCTCTCCAGCTCCGCCTTCAGCTCACTCTTATCAGACATCTTATTGTTCTGCCAAAGCTAGTAAAAACACACACATACAACAGGGTGTCATCCTATATATTTATGTGGGTTAATAATGATCACAGTAATTTCACTGTAATTTTGTTCTTGTTCTGTAACCTCCGTTATAGTATTAACGTATTAATGGCCTATGCTCAACAGAAATACCAATGCCTTCACATGTGGTGCTGCTGGCTAGAGGGATAACGTCTTTTTTTCCTGGCTCTAAAATTCAGAACTGTGGACGTTTAGCGCCCCCGTGGGGATCGTTCCGTGAGGGTCTGAAAAAGTTGCATTGCTTTTTCATTTCTAGGCAAAGAATGAACATGACAGAACAGTTGAGCTCACGGCAACTGTAGCCATTTACTGTGGGAAGATCACATTCTAGCCATGTGACACAAAAGCACATCATTCAGACAACAATACCATTACTGTTTAACTTCGAAGCAATTCAACTGGTAAAGAGTTATAGACGTATGATAATAATAATAATAATAATAATAATAATACAAATGATAATATTAATACGCACATTTGTTCAATTCTGATTTACCACATTGATGAACAATGCAATGAAAGGGCTTAACTCAAAATCCGCTGAGAAACTAACCCTGCAGGCTCTAAGAAGTTTTCTTCGTGTCTTTACGTACGACATATTCTATACATAGGATTTTGGCTTTTAAGGACCCAAGAAGTATCCCTAACACAAGGCATTCTTCAGCCTAGAATAAAAAAAATCAGTGGATCCATATTAAATATGCACCGACAAAAACTCTTCAGAGGCTGCATCTCTGTAGAAGTTAGTTAAACAAAAAGTATTCAGAGTTAACGATTTTTTTAAAAACATTTGCAGTTGAAAAAATGTTAACGAAAAAAAAGAAAAAGCTAATATTACTAAACCTAACATTAGAGCACAAATGGACACTCAAAACGCTGTCAAATGCTGACTGACGTTGGTTGTTCAAATGTTTCATGGACAAGCTGTGGACTAGAAATGTCAAAAAATAGGCTATTACCAAAAGGCAACTATCTATCATTTAAACATGTTCATATCATCGGCAAACAACGATTGACAGTCGTTCAAATACTCAAAATAAGCTGAGTAATGTTTGCCATCCGGATGTCAAACAATCCGTGGAACTGGGCGTTGTATGGCTATCGTCAAGTGCTTCAGTGGCGTTTTGGGAATGCTAAGCCTGCTTCGCCGACAGATCCTGCGGTTTTGTGTTCAGATATCGGCGATCACAAAAAAGATATGGCTCAACAGCACAATTCACTTATAATAATACGTAATTATACAGTAATAACACACATTAACGAAGTATTAACCGTACAACTAATATAAGCCTACGTGAACTATCACGCAAGCCAGTGGCATCCAAACCCTGCCTAGCTGGCTAGCATTAAAATCGAAGATTTATTCAGTAACACAAGCCTGATACGAGCCTGCTAGCTTGCTAGCGGTTTCATCAGCTGAAAGCATCTCAGTATTAGCTGGCGTTAGGTAATGTATCTGCAGTCATATATATATCATACTATCCATAGCACTTGAATATATACAAATGCACAAACCTGCAATAGCCTCTTGGCGACAGATCTTGAAGATTAAATTCTGAGCGTCCTAAGTCGTTTTTATCGTCTTAAGCGTTGGCTGTGACAGCTGCAAAGATGAGAGATGGAGCTACGAGTGCTGAAGAGGGCCAATGTGATCAGCGCCTTTTTAAATCTCTTTTCTCTCTTAGGTTTCACCACTAGAGGCGCAACGTGTTTGCGCTTGAATTATTTTTTTCCCTCCACAGATTTGACTACTGTATCACATTGTGAAGCCTCCCCATCAATACCATGAAATAAAAAAACATGTCTTTTCAAAACTGTTCTCTATTTCTATCAATTAAGTCAATTCATTTCTCAATCCCATAAAGATGTTCTCAAGTAAAAAGGAATTGCATTATCCTTTTGTCTGTGTCTTTCTTGGTTTAACCCTTTGAAGTGTATAGCCTACTGTCCCTCATTCACCACATTATCAAAATGGATGCTTACCTCGCAGCCTCAGCCCCCTTACACACACACACACACACACACACACACACACACACACACACACACACACACACACACACACACACACACACACACACACACACACACACACACACACACACAAACTGCATCCATGTTTCACTCTCTCTCTTACACACACAAATAGGCGGCTATACAAATTATAGGCAATGGCTAAATTTAACATCAACTTGTTGTTACCCCTCTGGCAATGGTATAGGATCATGGGATATATGTATTTTATCTGTGTGTATATAGTGTAAATGTCCATAGTCCCTAGCTAGTCAATGTGTGCCTGTGTGTGTGTGATATTAAGGATATTTTCAAAAATAGAAAATTATATGAAATATGTATGAAATGTGAAATATAATCAGTGAAATATATGTAAAGAGAGAGAGAGACAGAGAGAGAGAGAGGGAGCGAGTTCCAGCACTCTACTTTCCAAAAATGCATAACACCTTTTTCATCCGAAAATATAATAATGATTGTGAGGGGCTATTGCACGGTTTCCATAGAAACCTGTCTCGTGACTTTAAAATTAGGTTAGCCTGAGCAGGTGTCTGAAAGGGCTAAAATGTTCCTCTTCTGTTTTAGCCCATCCAATGCAGGGAAATAAATCACATACAGAAAGGAAGACAGAGAGAGAGAGAGAGAGAGAGAGAGAGAGAGAGAGACAGAGAGCGAGCGAAAGAGCCAGTATGATTTGCACTCCCTTCCGAATTGCCAAAAATGCCTGAAAAACCACATAAACCCCAAACACTTGAATACTCTACCAGGAAATCCCACAGATTATCCCCCTGAGGGAAAATTATGAAATATTCATCTAGTTTTCATTCAAGCTCACAGTTAATTTTTAATGCAGGTAAAAATAGTGAATGATGTATAAGGAGTCTGTTGCTTCACATGAAGCTCACTTGCCTCAGTTTCTTCCCCCTATAACAATTGATTCTGTGTGTGTGTGTGTGTGTGTGTGTGTGTGTGTGTGTGTGTGTCGGACTGTGTGTGTGTGTCTGACTGTGCGTGTGTGTGTGTTTGTGTGTGTGTGTGTGTGTGTTTGTGAGAGAGAGATTCATGAGCATGAGAGGTTTTTGCTATTGTCGTGTGTGTGTGTGTCTGACTGTGTCTGTGTGTCTGTCTGACTGTGTGTGTGTGTGTGTGTGTGTGTGTGCGTGCGTGCGTGCGTGCGTGCGTGCGTGCGTGCGTGTGTGCGTGTGTTTGTGAGAGAGAGATTCATGAGAGGTTTTTGCCATTGTCATTCTCCTTCCCTCTCTCTCTCTTGTCTGTCACTGCACCTCTGTATCTCTCTCCCTCTTTCCAAAAGTCCCCACATTTTGAATGACATTCCCATAACATTGTTTTTCTCTGTGCAGTAACATTGCTTGGTATCTTTTACCCCTTGGTTAACGAATTACCCAGAATAACCCATTGTGCAGATTGTCCTAAATGGTCATGTGGTCACAATGTCACATTCCAAAATGGAATGAACAAAAATCTCATGACAGAGACATGAGATAAATGCGAAGATTTGTTGTTGTTAAAATGGCATTTCTTAATATTAAGAGATGACATAATCTTAGACCAGAAGGATTGCCACAGCATGGGACGTCATAGAGTTTTTTTAATTTGGCAAATTTGTCAGCAAAAATGGCCTTTTTTTTTAATGGACTTTCATGCTTTAGTGCATCACATATGCACTTTAGCGAGTCAAATATGCATGATCAAATATAAATTAACTTCAGTTCACACTCTTTTACTCTCTGGGACACATATTCACAGGATTGATGTGACAGATAGAGGAGTGAAACTGAATGGAAACAAACAAATTTTAGCTGCCTTGGAAAAAAAAAATCTTGATACCCACAAGCTGCCCTGTGCAAAATGTATGATAGTGTGAGCTGTTTGTTGTATGAACATCTTGTAGGCTGTGTGGGAGGGTCTAGTACTTTTCCAATCAGATAGACAGGAATGTCGCTCTGGAATTTCTGCTGTTCAGCGAAATCCATTCAAAGGCTGGTATGACCTTTCAACAGCATTAACCAGAAAGCAGAGGCCAGAAATTAAACAGTTAAATACAACAGTTATAATAATGCTGTTTCAAAAAGAGAATGTATTGAGCCAATGTTTGACAGACAGAATGTGTGTGTAAAACAGAAAGACAATGACAAAGAAGGAGAGATGTTGGGATGGGGGGGGGGGGCAGACAGACAGACAGACAGACAGACAGACAGACAGAAAGAGATTAATGGATTGAGATGAAGAGACACCACAACTTTCTGGATTTTCGGCAGTCATGTAGCTACACATTTCTCAACCCATCAACCAAGCTTACAACTGTTCATGCCTTTGTCAGTGGTCCCCTGTGGTACCTATATTCTTCCTCATCCCTCTGCAAAATAAATATTCTGGCAGTGGTTGAATTGCCTGAATAGTACTTTGACGTGCTGTGGAAGCTTGCATGGCAGAGACAATGGCCACGGCAGAGGACCCGGCTGCGCTGAATAGACAAGCTTATACTGAGGGAGAAACAGCCTGGCTGCTTCTTTTCATGGGAGAGCCATGGCAGTCATGTCAATGAGCCACAAATGGCCAGCTGTGGGAGCAGCAAAACAAGGGGCGGGGATAATATGGAAGTGCATCCTAGTGTAAGAAAATTGCTATGGTCTTGAATCATCCATATCCTCACTCGCGCACACACACACACACACAGACACACACAGCTTTTGTTAACTTTTTTTTGTAGAGGTCTGACAGAGGATTGGCAAAAATGTCAAATAATTATACATACACACGTGATTGAAAGATTGCTCAATGTCTAAGGCCAGCCCTAGTCAGGGGTTAATTGCGTCACTGATAATCAGTGTGGGAATTGTGGAAAGGCTAAATCGACAGGCAAGCGTCAAATAAACATGTCAACAGTTAGGCATCTTAAATTATAGCCTAAAGTGCAAACATAATAGTCCAACAACAAGTATCCAAAATATCTGACCGATTTACCGTTTGTTCTAGGCTTCAAGTCAATGACCTATGTAGGCTATTAAATACACAGAGGTGAAAAAAGGATGTCGTTTTGTTATCATAGAATAAATAAATAAACTCTGCTCAAACTGTGCTGAACTATTGATTCATTATAAATGACAGACATTTCAATACAGTTGAGGAGTAAATACACAAATAAGAATTCTTAAAATTATTTTAAAATAGTGCTCAAATATGGCGTTGATCTGTGAGTAAGCGTTTTCTGGCATTTTTGGGTGGCCGCCTCCTTTGTTTTCTCATCTCCTCGGTGGCACTTTGTGCTAGGTGCGCGGACCTCGCGATAATGTTTGCAGCAGCGATGCGAACAGTGACGCCAGTTGTAAAGGTTACTTCATACACGCTTACGGGCCACTTGAAGACGCACTGCAGAGGTAGCGAGGAGATCATGATAAAAATGTAATTTTAAAAAAGGACAGAAGGAACGTCAAACTCAGATTATGACTTGATGGTTGGACGATGACAGAGTTGGGGGGTTCTAAACGATTCCGTGTCGTCGTTGCCTGTGTGAGTACTCTTTCCCGATGTGGAAAGTGGCTTGATGAGTGTCCAAAGTAGCGGCGGCAGCAGTGGAAGTTTGGAGGGACCGCCATCTTGGTCCCAGTTCTCATCTCAAGCACCGGGCTTGGTTTCTCAACAAAATATCTCTGCACCGGTGAAGGCCAGGGAAGGTATGCCAACGACTTGTTTGACGTTGAAGTCTGCTTTTTAGAAATTGTGAAGTCTTTGGTGAGATATGTTTCTATTTTCGTAGAAATAACACATGATATTCAGCTAGCCTAGTCACAGGCCAAGTGATTGGTGGTCAGCGTAGAAAGGCACCATCTAGCGTAGCTAGTTTCGCTAACACGATGACCTCCCCATCAAAAAATCCCGTTACGGATTACAAATAATTGGTCGATGTAACGTGTATAACGTCTCCATTGTCATGAATGTATCTTGATGGTCTCGTTTTGTTGAATACTCATGAAACAGTGACAGGCGTCAATAAGATTAACTTGGTCCGCGATTTGGTTATCGGTATGTGTGCTAGCAACCTAAAAACAGCTTGTAGCTATGTGAACAGTCTCACTTTGTGGTCTTTCAAAGCTGTCTAACACACATGTTGGTGTAACGTAGTTCATGTCTTATGTAGTTTGACATTAGTAGTCGATGCAGTATTATCGTCAGAAAGGACAGAATGCAATTTGGTAAGTGAGGAGCCGCCGTGCTCTCTCTGATACTTCAGAGAACAGGTCTCTGGACTGCAAGTTCGTGGACGCAGGTCTTCTGCATTGTTGTTTGTAGGAAATGTTAAAATGGAAGCGGATCCGTCAACTTCCGTCACCTTGTGATGGTGTAGGACGTGGTGTTAACGCTCTAATTGCCTTATTTCTATCAGTTGTCAATCTAGTAGTTTACACCTGCAGGTGGTGGGCAGTCGTCTGATTTCTTTCGGAACACTTCCACAATTAGCTGACGATTTCACTTGCGAATCAACTTTGCTATGGGCTAAAAGGAGGTCACTAAAGCACCACAACTGAGTGCAGTTTTTTGTGAAGTGTATAACAATGCATAGGTGGTGAACTGGCTAAGTTAGAATAGGCTACCTAAGACAAAGTCATTAAAGAACAAGTGCAACCACCCCTTTGCCAACATACCTGCCAAATGCTGTATGTCTTAAGGTTCTGGACATTGTGGAGTCTGGACATTTTTTTTGAGTTGGCCGACTGAAATATCCCTGATCGCTGAATGTCTTACTGTGAATGAATGAATGTGACTGCGTTCTATCGTTTTGTTAATGTCACTGAAAACTTCAGTCCGACATTCCAAGATAATGCTTGGGCTGGCACCTTGCCCTGACGTCTATCTAAGAATTGAGTGAGTCATCATACTTGGTGAATGGTGCAAGAACGTTTTATGAACTGTAAAACAAAGGCAAGTCAGCACAATGTCTACTAGCTGAACAAACCTCTGATTTGTACTGAACTGAATTCCACACACATACACAGCAGCTTTCATCCGAAATGTCATCTCTCTTTCTAAGGGTTGACCCACCTGTCTATGCAGGGGCTGTGACTTGGCGACTGACAGAAAATTCTGGACTAATTGATGCACAATCCCACTGATATATGTGTGTGTGTGTGTGTGTGTGTGTGTGCCTGTGTGTGAGGGAGAATAACCCAGAGAATTTCAGAGGAAAAAATACTCTTCCAATAAACAGAGATTCATATGTTCTGTGAATACCTTCCTATTCAACTTTAGATTCAACTGCAGCTGACAGGCTATAGATTTTATGCAGTTGTTCCCAAATGTACTTACGCAGTTGCTTATAGTAGTAGTAGTAGTAGTAGTAGTAGTAGTAATACAACTAAATAATACTAGGATGTACATCTTCTCCTGGGTGAAAGTGAATTGCTACCTTGTGCTGGTCTGTCCTGATGCAACCTTAGCCAGTACCAGCTGCCATTTCCTCACGCTGGCTATCCCACAAGGCTTTGCAGCCTGCCAGCTGATGATAGCAGGAGATGGCTGATGAGGAAGTGTGTGCTTAGAGGGATGCCTAGATCTCTCTCTCTCTCTCTCTCTCTTTCCCTGTCTCATGTCTTTTGTCATCCCTGCCTTCTCGCTGCCATTCTATTCATTCCTAATCGTGCCAAGGGATGTTACTCTCTCTCTTCTTCTCTCTATCTCTCTCCCCCTATGCGGCAGTTGTTGGTGTTGGTTGTTTTGTATCTGTCAGAGGACTGCTTGTTCTGTGGGTGTTTGCGATTACCGGCTCTCCCGTTATCTCTTCCAAATGCTTGCCTCTGCTAGGCTGCGGGACGGCCATCCATTTTACAGACACATGGTCGGCCATGATGCAGATTTGTGTATGTTTGTGTGAGTGAGTGTGTGGTGTCAGATGGACTCTTGCGTCCATGCTGAGCCTCTCCCCTGCCCTTGTGACCTTCATGCGTTCCTGTCGTCCTCCATCTTGGGGTAGAGTTTCCGCCTCCTTTTTGGGTTGCCAGATATGGTACGACGCCTCCTGAGGGATGGTAGTGATGCCAGTCTGCTTTGCTGCATGCAGAGGCATGCAGTCCCACGTTTCTGAAAGTTTAACAGATGAATGTGTACACACACGTCAACCTTACCCTCCACTGTGTGGAGGAGTCACGTGTGGGTGACGTGTCATCTGCGACAAACAGGAGATGTGTCATCTAGATGTGTTACTGTAGGGTGTCCATCTTCTTATATCGATCATGTAAATTGTGGCTTAAGAGGAATACTTTCCAATCCGAATTGTTGTCATGTAGGCCTGGTTGTGTTTGGAGGCTGTGTACATGGGGTCTACATGCATGTGTAAAACATGGGAATGTCAACAGATGTAAGTAGTCCCATTTTTTTTTAATCTCAGAGACTTAATTGTACAACAGGTTGCAGAATCAGTGAATGGATCAGTGGAAAAGTTTCCACCTCTTGTGTTCATACCCCCCCCCCCCCCCCTCACGGGGTCTAAGGTCAGTGTTTTGTTTTTCCCCTGTCATTCAAGCCTTTATAGTCAGCAGACTTTCAGCAGGAAACAGATTTTGCACTTCAGGCTAAACAGTTCTATATAACATAGGTGGAGACACTGCAGTTGTGTCCCCTGTCTCTGTCCCCTGTTTAGGTATGGCCACATTTGTGCCATAAAGAGACCAAAGAGACCAATCCTGGGGTAAGTTGAAGATCCAAACACTGTTGGCAGTGTCAAAGGTCATTTGATATGTTTTTGATTAGCCAGTGTTGCATCTGTGTTAAATTGCGCGCGCTTATTTTGGGTACGCTTGTAGAATGTACCTCTGGTTTTCAGCATGGCAGTTTGCAACTCTGTGGATATTTTCTGGCAAGACCCAAATCTGATGATCACAAATTTACATGAACAATATGTTCATGTGCACACTTGACATACTTGTAAATGAACGATAATGTGTGACATTACTGACTGACTAGTTGCTTAGTGACAATTGTTGTTCTTTTGAAGTGTTTTTGCTGGTAATAATTCATTACACCCAGTCACACAAGGGAAAACAAATTGCAAACTCCACAAGCAACATGTGGAAATGTTTTAAGTTGTTGGGCTTTGTAGTTTTTGCTGGATAATATGGCAAGGCACAGAGGGTACCTTAGCTTTTCTTCCTTGGTTTTACATACTATAAAACGTTATTTGACTGTTTTACATACTCTAAAACGATATTTGACTGTTCTACATACTCTAAAACGTTATTTGACTTTTACATACTCTGAAACGATGTTTGACTGTTTTACATATTCTAAAACTTTATTTGACTGCTTTACAAACGATATTTGACGTAGTTTGTCATATTTGCAGGCTCGTCTCTTTGTCACTGTTCTGCGATCGGAATCCAGGTTCAAACAACTTCTAACACTACAAATAGTTTGGTGATGGAGATGTACACCATCTCTGGACTTCGTTCATTGTGATTGCCTGGTGTGGAATTCATGAAGTAATGATGACGTTGCTTCATTGTGTCATTGAGCTGCTGAGTTTTGTGTTTCATTGAAAAATATTAGCCTCATGAAAGAAAAATAGACCACACACCCTCCGGAACTTCACATTCATGACCCACAGTCTGGAAAGCCCTGAGGCATGTTCTCTAGGCTACATGGTGTGTTAGAGCGGCAACTAACAACTATTTTGATCATCGATTATACTGTTGGTTATATTTTTTATTTAAACAATTAGTTGCATAGTTTTATGCTCTAACCATGCTTTTTTCCGTTAAACAGATGTTTTAAACAAATCGTAAAACACGATATACATGAATTGATGAATTCATTAAAAGGAGTATGAAAAACATTGTTTTCAAACCACTCTTTATGGTTTAGTGCAACATTTTAATGGACTTATCAGTATCACATTCACATCACTTATGTCCCAGCACGAGACCATACAAGCACATGAGAACGTCCAGTGCTGTGGGCTGGTGGACGTGCACACAACCACACTGCTGCTGAAAAATATCCTTGGGGAAACACTGGTGGCACTTCGATATTGAGCACAGGGTATAATAAAACAAACTGTTCAACAAACCTCGTAGGTTCATAATCACAAGATTTACACTGATCATCTGTGATGAGACGAAAGCTGTTTGTTCCTGCTTTCCTGTCGTTAATTATCTGCATGCGTTTAGTGTTGCTGGAGATATAGCGTATTCAGTAGAGTAAGCAACTTGTTTTTCGTTTGATAGTTTTCAGGTTATATGAACCAAAATTGAAAGTTTAGGCTAAATACACTAACATAATGAATTAGACGCTGTTTACACTTGGGTTTGTCTTGGGCGATCGGATCAAGTGGACAGCTCTAAATACAAGTGCAAACAACCACCAAGACGCATTGTGATCCGATAACTCAAACCACTTGCCTAGGTGGTTTGGGACTCATTTGACCACATATCATTTGTAGGGTAACCGCTAATGTGTCCTGATGCATCCCTGACAACGACATAACAGGACAATGTGATGTAGGCAGTAATGAAATCTGAACACAAGTTGTAAGCTGGACACCTTGGGAGATGCGTGATAGACACAGGAGTCTCGGCTGTCCACTTGTGATCCAATTGCCAAAGACGCATTTTAAAACCAAGTGTAAACAGGGACTTAGTAACAAACAAGATATGAAGTTGAATCTCGTAATTTTGGTAGAAATTCCTGCATTTTAGTATGTTGTGCAAGCAGTTGTGGCTCATTGTATTGCTAATCATACTTCATTTGGTTTTGAACTAAAGTTAGTCAAGGCTCCTTCTGCAGAGCTGACATGTTCCCTTTTAAAATACCTGTATAGAGCCCATTCCGGACATCACTGCATCATTGCAATGAAGTGGATGACCCTCTTAGCAGGCGCCAGGGTTTGGTGAAATGCTCCAAGGTTTTCAATCATGCTGATGTTTCTCCTGACATCTATCATCTATCATTACAGGAATGTGACGTACTCTAGCTACTAGCCTACACAGATCTAGAAATGACCTCTGTTTCTGTGTCTGAGCTAGTTAATGTGTGCAACAACATGCTTAATAATGACCTAACCAACTAATTGACACAGTTGATTTTATTCTATTAAGTGGGGTAACTGTTGCAGACCTAGTGTGGGTGTGTGTGTGCCCACACACACACACACACACACACACACTGTCTACATTCGCCTGTGTCTGGGTGAGTTATCTTGATGTCTTGGCCAGTTGATGAGTGTAGTGATGGGTACAGCAGCTACAGCAGTCAGGTGTGGCCAGGTTCTTGGGCTGGTAGGGTCGTCACCAATCCTGACGTGTGAAACTCCACACAAGCTTCAGAGAGGAAAGAGACCAGTGTTGTGCAATTCAGGGGAATGAGACACTGCAGACAGCACAGAGGGCTGTGTTTGTGTGGGTCTGACTGCCTGTCTGTGTCTCTCTGTGAGAGAGAGACAGTTGGATTAACCAAGGGTTTTTAATGTGTCCGACGTTGTAGCACACTCCCCCACACTTACAACCTAGTGCATTAGAAGATATCGGAAGACATTTTCTCCAACCCACACAGACACAAGTGCTCTAAGGGACACACACACATTTGTTTTTCACATGATATAGTCACATGATATAGGCTAGCCTATAGGCTCGAGGGGTTTGTCTGGGAGTCCTGCTTGGCTGAGGATGTAATGAAGTGGTGGGCTATCTTGAAGCTATGGTATCTTTTATAGTTTAATTCTGCATTGATGAGGATTTCATGAACATCCCTCTCCTAAATGGTGTCTTGTAATGGCTTAGGGATGGCCTGTCTGACTTATACAGACACCCTCAGTCAAAATGGCTGCCAAAGTTAGGTCGTTTTTTACCCTCCTATTCTCTCTCTATTCTGTGAGTCTTTTGCTGTGAGTACGATACTGAGAGTATTGTGTTCTTAGTAGTGCATGTGCATCAACACACACACACACACACACACACACACACACACTGGATGAAGCTGACAAGAAGCAGCACCTGTTGACCTTGTTACACTGCTTGTAGATTTAACGGTCTCAGGCAGTTGAGTAGAACCTCTTTTATATGCCTGTTAAGATCCACCGCTTTAAATGGTGTAACAGACAGTCATTGAATTGACAAAAGTAATTATTTATCAGGGGCCGGTTCCTCTAGCCGGTGTTAATAAGACTCTTAACTTGTCGGTTTAACAGGAGTGGCTCGTGTCTGTTTTTTTATCCTTCTTGATTGCAGGCTTCTGGCTTACCTGCTTAGCGCAGTGTAACTAGTTTCTATGTGTAGAGGTAGCCTTTTCTATAGGGTTGTCTGCTAATGTCAGGATGCAGTCTTATTTAGTCTAAGGTGGTTCCTCTCTCGGTGTAAAACATTTTTGTAAAATTTGTTTGGTCTCTGCCCTTCTTGTCTGGCTTTACGACCTGTGGCTTATTGGTCTCTGGTGTTTTTACAGTGTAGAAGCCTCATATGATGCTGTGGGTCAGGGCTCATGAACTTTTGGTTGCCAAATCAACTAAATGGTTGCCATGATTATCCGCCATGATTATCTGCCTTTATTCTGCGGTGTGAATAAAGTGTGTGTGTGTGTGTGTGTGTGTGATCTGTGTATGTGTACTACAGTAGTGATTTAAACCAATTATTCTTTGCATACAATGTAACTTTACAATTTGACTTTATAAATTATATTATGAAAAGGTAGAAATCCTCAGGGTGTCTGTGCAGCTTTCCTGCTTGTCCCCCAAATACACAAGTTTAACTTAGCTGCTAATTCATATTGACACACCCTAGCAACTGCTAAGTTGGCTCCCTAAGCTAGAGTTGGATAACTAGGAGAGCACGGTTAATTGGTGCACCATGGGACCTTAACTATGACTGTGCCATGAATTATTGCTCGAACTTTACTCACCATACTAGAAGTCTTTGCTGTCAGTGCTGACTGTCTCTCGTCTCGTGGAGGTTAGCACTCACTATTCCGTCACACGCTGTTTCATGTGGGAACAGAACTTCGCTGTGATTGACAGCTAAGTGAGAGTGGCAGTTTATTATGGATTACGGATTGTTTTTAAAACTGACATTATTTCAGATTTCATATGTGAAAGACTCGTTTGAATTTTATTTCACCATATCCATTTGTGAGCGACAAAAGCTTCAGTTTGATTGCTCACATAACAGTTTGTAGGATCAAAGAAGAACTTTGTATGTATGGGACAGGCTAAGACGCTGCTTACCTTTGTCATGCTATAAGTTACTTACCTGTTGTTTGTTATAGATGGCTGTAGCGCATAGACTGACTGAAGATATTATCCAAAATACTGCAGTAAACATATTGTAATAAGCATTACGCATACGACACACACACACACACACACACACACACACACACACACACACGTTGTGAGTTGTAAGTTTGCATTGAGCAGCATGCATCAGTTTTGACAAGTCGGAATCAGTCTCATGAATCGAACAGCTATCTTATTACAATAGCCTACTAATATTAGGTGCAAAATGCAGTGCAGTGGGTCTTCAGCGACCATCGGATATCACTGAGAAATATATTTGACTTCATTCATGAATATCACAAAAAATACAGTGAAAATGGGGCTGTCACCAGAGGCAACCAGGGGTAATGAAATGGTTGTCACTTGTCTCAGTTTGGTTGCCGAAGGCAACTGGGCAACCGTTAATATTGAGTCTTGTGTGTACATGTCTGATGCTACCTGTGCTATTGTGTGGCCTGTACCTTACATCTTTACAGGCCTTTGTGACTCCAGATGGAATAGAGCAGCAGATTTGGTTTGTATTAGTTTTGTGTTGGTGTGTTTCTGTACATCTAAAGCTCCCTTGTTTCTGGCTTGGAAGGAAGTGCTGATGGAGTTTGTAATAGTTGTACGTGGTCTGATTTGCTCTAGATTGATACAGCATAAGGTGGACTGAAGTGGGGTTTCGGTGAGATGGAAGTTTTTCAGATATGTGTTTTGCGATGGTAGGCTGATGTGGTTCCATGTAGGATGGAGGGGCTGATGCAGGCTGATATAGTTCTGTGTTGGTCTATAATAGTCTGATGCTGTTGTGTAACAGTATTGATGTCTTGAGCTGGGAAGGAGTTGATGTAATGTGTGTGTGTGTGTGTGTGTGCTGGTCTGATGTGTGTGTGTGCTGGTCTGATGTGGTGTGTGTGTGTGTGTGTGTGTGTGCTGGTCTGATGTGGTGTGTGCGTGCTGGTCTGATGTGGTGTGTGCGTGCTGGTCTTGTGTGTGTGTGTGTGTGTGTGTGTGTGTGTGTGTGTGCTGGTCTGATGTGGTGTGTGTGTGTGTGTGCTGGTCTGATGTGGTCTCTGGTTCCAGGTGGGATGGAGGAGCTGCAGTCGCTGGACCCGCGGAGGCAGGAGCTGCTGGAGGCGCGCTTCATGGGAGCAGCAGGAGGCGGCAGCACAGGGGGGAGCACCGGCAGTGCCAGCCTGGGTGCAAAAGTACGACGCACACTTACTTGAGCATACACACTCACTCATACATGCTCATACACGCACATGCACTCACTCCCTCAGATCAAGCTAGGGGCCCTTTGAAATCTGTTTTATTTATTGCCAGATTCCAGGTTTTCCTTTTTAATTTTGTTTCTAGATCCAGTTTTATCGGTTTGATTTTAATCAAATCTTAAGTTCAATCAAAAAAAATGTACTCCGGACATAGGCCTCTGTGTTTTTACACACACATTTGCATCTGTCTAGGTGAGACCTATGTTGTGATAGAGTAGGGAGTTATTGTAGCAATGTTAGTATAACCCCTAAGAACATACAGTTTCATTTACTATCATTTTTCAGTTTAATTTTATAGAATGAAAAACTTGCAAATGTATTTAAGGGGAGATTACCTTCAGGTTTCTGGTTACAAGACTTGTACCGAGTCAGTAAGCCACTTGTGTTATACATGTAACCTACATTTCTTATGGTTAATCTAAGAATATTCAGATGTTGTCCCAATGGCCAGTTTTGAGGTGACTGTGTCATAAGATTTAGTGACTTTTTCACCTGCCCTAGAAACTAAAAATCCTGTCTAGTGACTAGTGACAAATATGGTGACTTCTCGCAACTTTGGCAACCCCTGTTTTCCTTGTCGAGCAACATTTACATTTTATTTTTATAAATAACTTCACGTTTGCCTTTCTTTTGTGTTTTGTCTGTAAAGTTGCCCACATTTATAGAAGTAATGACTGGCCTATGTAGCATCAGCACATTTAATTACAGGGAAGCGGATGTTCTGTAGATAGAATAATAGATGGTACACAGCTCAGTCAAGGCCATGTTGGATGACGGGCGCAAACCTATGCTATGTCTATCGCTATGGTCTCCATTCATGAACAATCTGTATGTATAAACAATACAACAGAACAACAGAAAAATGGGCATATAAGAAAGCTTACATATAGGAATCATTTCAGCCTGCTGTCCTCTGTAACTAGGTATACAGACATTTCAGTATTTTACAGTCAGTAGGCAACTGTGCCACGAAATGCGGAAAGACATAGCTGACGATAAAAATAAAATCCGACGGCACCTTAAGCTACTGGGAAGTGCTGTGCAGAGAGAGCGGAGAAATGTGTTAGAGTAGACAGAAATATTGATCTGTTTTCAAGATTTAAGGTCTGTATTTTTTTATTTATTTTTCTTCTATGTGGATATTTTAAAGAGTTTTGAGTGGAGTGGAGTTCTCATCAGCGGTTCAAAATGAATCTAGTCTTACAAAGCCAAATGTCTTTATGGTAACGTAAGAATAGGTTTATTTTGGTCAGATGGCTGAGTCTTTATAGTTAATAGATTAAAATGTATAGTTTAATTGTAATAGTATTGATAGTAATGCACTGTTCGGCTCCCAATGCATAGGGATTCGTCAGGTCTCCATCAGTGTGGTACGGGCAAAAATGTTGCCTATAACACTTTTGAGTGTTTATATAACCTGTTTCCTTGTTTGTCTGTTTTAGGGCTTGGCTAACAATGAGTGCTCCAATCACAGCTTTGGCAGTTTGGGCTCATCCAGCGACAAGGAGTCAGAGGTAAAACTTGGGCTTATACAAATATACTCACAAACACACTCACATGTATGTGAACGTTTAAAGATGTGGTCTTGTACCTTATTGTCAAATCCTTTCTTCTATAGAATTCTGATATGAAGAGGGGCGGTTCACCTGCATATTCGGTATGTACACTGTGTGTGTGCGTGCACGCTTGAATGCATGATCTGATAAATAAAAGCCTTCACAGACAATTTAGGCAAAGTAGTTAACCATGTCTTTGTTAAAGGCCAATAGCTCAACCCAGCCTAAAGTGAAGGTTAGCAGCTTGGCATTTCTCTCACTGGAAAAGAACATCCATATCATGTTCCTTTTGGAAGAGATAGCACACAGATTGTGTGTGTGTGTGTGTGTACGTACTTTGGAGCATGGGGTAGATCTGTTTTCATTGGTTTATGCATGTGTATATGTGTGTATGACGTGTCTGTGTGTGTTTACTTTGGCTGATGTGCCAGGTTGTGTGTTCCGAGAGGTTTTGCTTCCTCAGGCTGTGCCCAGCCTCTGTTTTGTCTCCGCATAGAACATTCTTTCCACTACGCATGAAACACATTGCACTCGTGTGTGTGTGTGTGTGTGTGTGTGTGTGTGTGTGTGTGTGTCTGTCTCTGTCTGTCTGTTGTGTTATACCTGTCCCCATCACTTCGCCTTATTTTTTGGAGTGACTGCAGCCTTCCAAAAACTGTGCTGGCATGGGCAAGAAAAGATTTATCTTAGCGGAACCACTGCTCGAGCTAAAACCTGGTCTGGTCTGATTCAGCTTGTCAGGGGCCGCCGTGTGTTCTGGTTTTTCTCGGTTGCTGTGTCCTTCATCACATTTCTCTTCTGTTGCGTAGACTCCTGAAAAGAAGCACTCAGAAACCTCCAGAGGCAGGAAGAGGAAAGCCGACAACCAGTCCGAGAGCAACCAAGGTGAGCGAGATCACCCTCTACCTATATGGTCATGGGAAGTGGGACTTTTTTTTTTCCCACTCAGTCTGGTTCACCAGGGTTTTTTTTTTTTTCTTTGTGAATCACAGTCTGTCTCTGTTCCCTTTTTTAGGGAAGTCATCTGCGAGAGGAGGGCCCAAAATCAGTGACTATTTTGATGTAAGTGAAGTGTGGCCAGGGTGACGAATGAGGTTGTTTAGAATCTACTTTGGTTGTGGATACAACCCTTTCCAGTAGGATCTATTTGAATTCAAATGAACGACAATGCGCACGCACACACACACACACACACACACACACACACACACACACACACACACACACACACACACACACAGAGACTGACAAAGGATGCTTATCACTTGGTTGAAAAAGCAAACATTAAACGCACAGAGCGACGTCATTGTTTTGATTAGGCTGTTCGTTACGCGGAACTGTGTTCTGACCTGAGTGTGTTGTGCTGTATACATATCTTTTTGTGTGTGTGTGTTTAGTTTCAGGGGGGAAATGGCTCTAGTCCAGTGAGAGGTCTTCCCCCAGTACTCCGCTCCCCACTGAACTCACATTCCCACTCAGCACCTGGCATCATTGTGAGTGACACACACACACACACGTGCATGTACACACACTCATTCACACATACAGTGGCATTGATTTAAACTTTCATTACGTCATCACCTACGTAATGCTTGTTTAGATTTCATTTTCCTGGGTGGTTTTGAGAAGATTCATTTAAAAAATTTTTTTTATTTAAAACAAGCAGTGAATCAGATAATGGTGTTTACAGAAGTTGTGATTCCTTCAGACCAGTTTTGTAACCCTCTTGAGGAGTCGATGATGATGATGATGATGAATTAAGTTTTCTGTGAGGCCCACTGACTGGTGAAAGTGAATGTGTTTTTTCAGATCAGACAGAATAGCTCCTCTCCAACCAGCCTGTGCTCCACGGACCACATGATGCACCCCAAACAGCTCAGCAGCAGGAGCATGCAGGTGAGACTGTCGAGACTCAAACACACACACACACCCAGGCCCTCACACTCTCTAACTAACACACACACACACTCTCTCGCTCTCTCTCTCTCTCTCTCTCTCTCACACACTGACGCTCACACACACACACACACACTGATCCTCACACCCTCTCACTAACAGACACACTCACACACACACACTGATCCTCACACTCTCTCACTAACACACAAACACACACTCACATTCTCTCTCACACACACACACACACACACACACACACACACACACACACGCACGCTTGTGTATCACCAGGGCTCTCTGCTTCACCCCTGACTAACTGACAGCTGTGTCATTTCAGAACAGTTGTCTTGTGAATTCCCATTTGCATTTTGACATCTGTTGTGATTACTGCTTAATGATGCGGTGATGTGTAAAAATGCCAAATCCGATGAAATCCCAAATCCATTCTGAATCCTGAAACTTGAGACGGACACTAAGCCTGTTGGCCAGTCTTAGCTGTGATGTAATTGGCCAACAAGCCTGGCAAACAAGCCTGTCGCACATCGGAGAAAAGTCTTTTCACCCCCTTCTTCTAATTATCTAGGGTCACTTGAAAGTTCCACAGCCGGACCGATCATGTCTGACATCCCAAAATCCTAAGGCTTTAAAATGGAACATACACATCATTCTATAGGTTCTGATTTTCCTCCATGTATGGTGCATTGAGAAAGTATTCAGAAGGACTATGAAGGACTCCTTCACATTTTGTTCTGTTGCAGCCTTATGCTAAAATCCTTTAAATCCATATTTTCCCCTCCTCAATCTGCACCCAATACCCCATAATGACAAAGCGAGAACAGGATTCTAGAGATTTTTGTAAAGTTACTAAAGGAAAAACTAAAATCACATTGACATAAGTATTCAAACCCTTTTCTCAGTACTTAGTTGAAGCACCCTTGGGAGTGATTATAGCCTTGAGTCTTCTTGGGTATGACGCGACAGGCTTTGCACACACACACACACACACACCCCGACCCTCACTCTCACTAACACACACACACACACACACACACACACACACACACAGTGATTATAGCCTTGAGTCTTCTTGGGTATGACGCGACAAGCTTTGCACACCTGGATTTGGGGATTTTCTCCTCTGCAGATTCTCTCAAGCTCTGTCAGGTTGTATGGGGGCTGTTGATGGACAGCCATTTTCAGGTCTGTCCAGAGCTGTTTGATTGGGTCAGGTCAGGGCTCTATGATGTGTACATGATGCTTAGAATTGAGGCCAAAAGGTTCTGTCTTGGTTTCATCATACCAGAAAAAATGTTTTTGTTAGTCTGAGAATCCTTTAGGTGCTTTTTTTTTTTGGCTGCATATTCCTGTGTCCTTCACTGATGAGAGGCTTCTGTCTGGCCACTCTTACATAAAGCCTAGATTGCAAGCGTTGCAGTGATGGTTGTCCTTCTGGAAGCTCCTATCTCCACACCGGATTTCTGGAGCTCAGCCAGAGTGACCATCGGGTTCTTGGTCACCTCTCTTACGAAGGCCTTTTTCCACCGATTGCTCAGTTTGGCCAGACAAACAGCAGGTTTTTTTTTTTCCTTTTTAAGAATTATGGAGGCCACTTTAGTGCAGCAGTTTCTTTTTTGTAGCCTTCCCCAGATCTGTGCCTCGAAACAATCCTGTCTCTGAAGCAGTTCCGTCGACCTCATGGCTTGGTTTTTGCCCTCGTGCAGTGTCAGCTGTGAGACCTTATCCTAATTAAATTGAATTGTAATTTAATTGACCACAGGCGGACTCCAATCAAGGTGTAGAAACATCTCAAAGATGATCAAGAGAATTGGAGGGCACCTGAGCAAAATTTGTCCTGGCAAAGAGTCTGAATACTTGTGATATTTCACTTATTCACTTTTTAGTACATTTTCAAAAAGTTCTAAAACTTATTTTTTGCTTTGTCATTATGGGGTATTGAGTGTAGATTGATGAGAGGGGGGGGATTCATTGAACCAATTTTAGCCTAAGGCTGCAAGATGACAAAAGGTTCCCACTAAGCCTTTTTGACTCTTTCTGGCGTGCGCCCCTTGTCCGTGTCACTCCTATTCCCCTGTTTCTCTACCGCTCTGTCCGTGTGACTAACTGGCTTATTCTTCCCACATTGTCTCTGTCGCTCTCTGTCTCCTCCACTCTCAGACTGATCTGACTCTGCTGAAGCTGGCCACTCTAGAGAGCAACAAGAATCAGGACCTGGAGAAGAAGGAGGGGAGGATAGACGATCTGCTCAGGGTAAGTGTGTGTGTGTGTGTGTGTGTGTGTGTGTGTGAGAATGAAAGACAGAAAGGAGGATTGGTAGTGTGTTGAGGCGAAAGACAGTTGTGACGAATGCATCAATAACATTTATTTTTTTAAATCAATATAACTGATCCCACTGACTATTACCTAAATGCAAAAATATCCATTTAAGACATCAAATAAAGTTAACGTGCTCTTAAGCCATGTAGGTGTGCGGTTTGCTGGTGTGTCTAAAGGGAGTATGATATATATGTGCTTATTTGAGAACAACTGCTGAAAGAATAGACCAGATGCCAGCGACTTTAGTCTTAACATGCATAGGCTTTAGTCTGGATGGAGTGCATCTTGTGTTAGTTCTGTTGTGCTTCTATCTATTAGTGACTAATGACTTGAGTCGAAGCTGTTGACAAGTGAGAGCCGTTAATGATTGTGTGTGTTTGTGTGTGTGTGCGGAGAGATTGGAGAGAGAGAAGTAGAGGAAAAACAGTTCATTACCAGAATGTCGATTGAGTGGAAAATTCCTTGTCTTTTGCAAACACAAACTTTCCCACCCAGGCAAACTGTGACCTCAGGAGACAGATAGACGAACAGCAGAAGCTTCTGGAAAAGTACAAGGAGCGCCTGAACAAGTGTATCACCATGAGTAAGAAGCTGCTCATCGAGAAGGTAACACTCCACAGGAAGTGGCTACGCGTTTCCACACACACTTGGAGAGCATGCTCTGTGGTGGCCATCTTGCTTTATGGATGGGAAAATAGGTCTATGAGAGTAGTATGTGTGTGTGGCAGGCAGGCAGCTGTAGCTGTCGATTTTCAGAAAGACAATGAGAAAGAAAGGAGAATTGAGTGTGTATGTAAGAGAGAGATTGGTGTGTCTGTGTGTATGTAAGAGAGAGAATGGTGTGTGTGTGTAGATAAGGACTACTTTGGTCACGAGTAGTTAAGTTGAATGTAATGATGCTGATGATGATGTAGTTGATAGTGTATTGATTACAACCACAATATTAATTGTGATTACGGTGGTGGTGACTATCAGATTGGTGGTTAATATGGTTATGATGTCTGCTGTATTGAAACAGGTTGGGATGATGGTAGTCTTGAAAATGCCCATGGAGTTAATGATGGTGGTCATGACAACAGTGATGATGATGGGTGTGTGTGTGTGTGTGTGTGTGTGTGTGTGTGTGTGTGTGTGTCAGAGCACACAGGAGAAGCAGTCGTGTCGGGAGAAGAGCATGCAGGACCGGTTGCGTCTAGGTCACTTCACCACCGTCAGACACGGGGCGTCCTACACTGAGCAGTGGACTGATGGCTATGCCTTCCAGAACCTCGTCAAGTAAGCGCACACACACACACACACACACACACACTTTTACTGAGCAATAAACTGTTGCTTAGGCCTTCTGAAATCGTGTCAAGTAAAGAGTAGGTACACAAACATTTGCAATTGAAATAGCAGTAAAATAATGCAGTCATTTAAAGTAATAATTAAGGGTCTGCAACACAATTATTAGAATGCTAATATCCCTATTCAGTTGTTATGTACTAGGAGATCCTATAGAGTTTTCCTTGACTAAAATAAAATTGAGTTCTCGAGTACTCGAGGGGGGTGGGGTCGGGCTGACATTAATGATGTGAAGATGACACTTGGTCTTACTTTACTCAATGGTGAGGTATTGATTATATCAGCGACATTCTACGAACATTATTGCCAACATTCTGCAGTAGCTCAGTGTAGAAAATTCAGTCCCTGAAGTGGGTGTTTCACCCTGGTGTTCCTATCGTATTCAAATAAAGCGACCAATGTTTTTGGTTAATTTGGTGAATCCATGACATTATTAGTAAGACGAACCGACTTAAACATGAAATTAGTCATCTTTGCTTGCATTTATCTTCAAATAACATATTGACAACATTTATTTGTGAAGCTGTGTTGTGAAGCTGTGTTTTTGTTTTTTAATCTCAACGATAGTTGGGAAACTAAATCTGCAGAGTGAAATGCAACAATGAAGAACTACGTGTTTTGAGATAGAACAGGTGAATTAGGCATGGCAGAATATAACATTACCGCTTTGTATCCCACCTCACCCAACGGTACGTCTGCGAAGTGTACAATTTGCATTTAAAATGACTGATGGGTCACCTAGTTTCTGGCCATTGGGAAAAAAAAAACACTTGTTCAGTGTTCATACCTGTTATTTACCAAGGGCTCAAACTTGAATACAAAAAACAAACCCCAAAACTACGCAAGAGTACTCAATGTTAATGCAGAACCTCAAGGATTAACGGAAACTGCTCAAGAGCGGGAGTGCTCTGTGCAACCCCTATCGCGTACATGAGTCATGTGAAGTTTGCAAAAACATGGGATACTTTAGGAAATACTCACTTCAAATAAATACAGTGTTCTTTTGAGAGATGGTATGGACACTCGCAGTAGTTTTGGCATTCATTTGTCAAGTGAGATGGCGCTACACACACTCACAAGGAAAGGTTTTATTGCCTTTGCAATACATTTGCCATTTACTGTAGCCATACAATACTGTAGTTTCTGCAGTAATACTGACAGTTTCTAGACACTGTTGAATATTCAAATATCAAAAATGGTTTATATTCACACCCCTAGTAATAATATAATAATAATAATAATAATTTATTATAGAAATAGAATAAATAACCTAAGATCAGAGCTTGATGTGCTTGTATGTGTCTGCATATTTATTTGAAGTGATATGGTTTGATTGTGTGGGTGTGTGGCATATATTTGTAGTAGAATTTGCATGTGTGTTTGATGTGGTATCTAACAGGTGTGTGTGTGTGTGTGTGTGTGTGTGTGTGTGTGTGTGTGTGTGTGTGTGTGTGTGTGTGTGTGTGTGTGTGTGTGTGTGTGTGTGTGTGTGTGTTGCAGGCAGCAGGAGTGGGTGAACCAGCAGAGGGAGGACATCGAGAGGCAGAGGAAGCTGCTGGCCAAGCGCAAACCCCCCAGCTCCAACCCCTCCCAGAGCCCCTCCCCCTCCAGCGAGGTCAAGCAGAGGAAAACCAAAGCCGTCAACGGAGCTGACAACGACCCCTTCCTCAAACCCACCCTGCCCACGCTGTGAGTATACATACATACACACACACCCCCATGGACCCATAAAAAGTATATGCACACACGGGTACACAATGGCTCAGAAAGCAGAGCAACTCTTGATGGATAAACCAGACTGCTCAAGCTTGGACTATATGAAATCTCACACACACACACGAACTTGAAATCTGTTTAAAATCCTATTCCCCTATATGTGTGTGTCACAGGTTGACTCTAGCAGAATACCACGAGCAAGAAGAGATCTTCAAACTGAGGCTCGGCCATCTCAAGAAGGTTAGAAACACACACACACACACACACACCCCACACTGTCACATACACGTAGACCCTCTGCTATTCATCAGGAAGTTTATCAGTATTCCAACAGATGGCCTTTGGCCTGGGATGGTCTCCATTCCATCTATGTTCTAGAATGTTTGTTCTGGCAGCATTCCCAGAGGAACCATACAACCATAGCAGTGTACTGGTAGTCCCAGCGTGGAGTTCTTGATCCTAATCTTGCCGTCTGCGTTATGGTCCCGTGAGAATGGGTTCAGTCGAGCGTGAACGTCAGACACAGGTCCAGCCAGGCAAAAGAAGGGGTTTTAAGGAACACTGTGTTCCTGACAGGGATAACATGCTAACAGTTCTCTCTCTCTCTCTCTCTCTCTCGCGTTCTGTTTTTCGATCTCTCATTCTCTGCTCTCTCCTCCCACTTTTTTTTCTCCCCCTTAATTTCTCTCTTGTGCTTTTTCGGCCTCTCTCCTGTGTGTGTGTGTGTGTGTGTGTGTGTGTGTGTGTGTGTGTGTGTGTGTGTGTGTGTGTGTGTGTGTGTGTGTGTGTGTGTGTGTGTGTGTGTGTGTGTGTGTGTGTGTGTGTGTGTGTGTGTGTGTGTGTGTGTGTGTGTGTGTGTGTGTGTGTGTGTGTGTCAGGAGGAGGCTGAGATCCAGGTGGAACTGGAGCGGCTAGAGCGTGTGCGGAACCTCCACATCCGAGAGTTGAAGAGGATCAACAATGAGGACAGCTCCCAGTGAGTGTGTAGACACACACACACACACTGTATACATTAAATATAGTCGTTTTACCTCACCCAGACTCACAAAGGAAAACACGCACACACCCAGAAATGTATACAGTATGTATTCCTTTTCCCTAAGTCCCAAACACACACACACACACACACACACAGGGAGGTTTACTGGTCAGTCCTCTCACACTTTTAAGCCTATTCCTAAACTAATACTTGCATGTGTGTGCGTGTGTGGTTGACAGGTTCAAAGACCACCCCACTCTGAATGAGCGCTACCTGCTGCTGCACCTGCTGGGCCGAGGAGGCTTCAGTGAAGTTTACAAGGTGAGAGAGGACCCTACACACACACACACACACACACACACTCACACTCACACTCACACTGTACTGAGCTACTCAGTTTTATAGACTAGGGTCCCGCTTTACCTTTATTAATGTCTGTCTCACGCTTACACAGCAACTTCACATCATGTCACCTACCCTATTTCTCTCCATCTTTGACATGACATTTTTTTTTTTTTTTTTTTTTTTCCCCATCTTCTCTCTCTCTTAGGCGTTTGACCTGTTTGAGCAGCGCTATGCTGCAGTCAAAATCCACCAGCTCAACAAGAACTGGAGGGAGGAGAAGAAGGAGAACTATCACAAGTATGTATGCCTCTGTCTCTCTGTCTCTTGCTCTAGCTCTCTCCCCTACTGTTTTGCCAGTTATTCTTTACAGTCTGTGGTAAACACCTGCCCACTTGCCTTGACTCTGTAGACACGCCTGTCGGGAATACAGGATCCATAAGCAGCTGGACCATCCCAGAATAGTCAAACTGTACGACTACTTCTCCCTGGATACAGACACGTGAGTGTCAGCCCCCTCTGTTTCCTTAACTAACACACAGATGTGTGCACTTGGAACCGGTCCTGAAAACATACACAACACGCACACACAGACATAAACGCATGTTTCTTTTCTCATGGTTGTGGGATTGGTTTTCATGGGGTCAGGTTCTGCACGGTTCTTGAGTTCTGCGAGGGGAACGATCTGGACTTCTACCTGAAGCAGCACAAGCTGATGTCGGAGAAGGAGGCGCGCTCCATCGTCATGCAGATCGTCAACGCACTTAAGTACCTCAACGAGATCAAACCACCCATCATCCACTATGACCTCAAGCCAGGTACTTGCATGCGCGCTCGCTCGCTCGCTCGCTCGCTCTCTCCCACACACTATTGTTCTGTCTGTCTCTCTCACTCACTCACACACACACACACACACACACACACACACACACACACACAAAATTGCCTTAAGCCAGTTAAACACACACACACACACACACACACACGTTTAATCTCATTCCAGGTATGCACAGACACATACGCGTAATGACCTGCTTGTGCTCACTAACGCATGCACACACCTGCACAAGAACACGCACACAGATTGACCTCTAGTCAAGGGCGCAAAACATCACACCACAGCCTCCCAGTCTGGTGAATCTGTGTTAATGTATTAGTGTTTGTACTGTATTGCAAATGCCATTATGATGAAGGGTTCACTCTGCAGTAGGATGTCTGCTATCTGGCGTATGAATTGAACAGTAAAGAATACTGTGTGTGTGGTAGGTAACATCCTGCTGGTGGATGGGACAGCCTGTGGTGAGATTAAGATCACAGACTTTGGCCTATCCAAGATCATGGATGATGACAACTACGGCGTAGACGGCATGGACCTAACGTCCCAGGGGGCAGGAACTTACTGGTGAGTTTGATAGCTGTGTGTGGTGCAGTGTGTCGATCTGCTGTTTTATTTTCCCCAAAACCTCTGAGCTCATATGAATATATAAATAGGCTGTTTGAGAGGGCATTTAACTGGAAGTTTGCCTTTATCTGTAGTAGTGTGCCTGCCTGCATTTGTTGATGTGGTGTGTGTGTGTGTGTGTGTGTGTGTGTGTGTGTGTGTGTGTGTGTGTGTGTGTGTGTGTGTGTGTGTGTGTGTGTGTGTGTGTGTGTGTGTGTGTGTGTGTGTGTGTGTGTGTGTGTGTGTGTGTCCGCCCGCGCTCTCTTATCTATAGGTACTTGCCTCCAGAGTGTTTTGTGGTGGGAAAGGAGCCTCCAAAGATCTCCAATAAAGTAGACGTGTGGTCTGTGGGAGTCATCTTCTTCCAGTGTCTGTATGGCCGCAAGGTAATACCAACACACATACAATCCGACACACACAGCAAAACATCTTTGTAGGAAAACTCCATCTTCTACACACACTCACCCGGTTTCTTGTGTGTGTGTGCAGCCGTTTGGACATAACCAGTCTCAGCAGGACATCCTGCAGGAGAACACCATCCTCAAAGCCACTGAGGTGCAGTTCCCTGTCAAACCCGTCGCCAGCAACGAAGCCAAGGTCAGCTTCATGCACACACACACACACACACACACACACATATGCACAAACTCGCAGACTTCATGGGAATGTGTCTGAAACCATAACTCGTACTAATGAATTTCACTTCTGGTCAACCCTATAACCCTCTGTCTGTCTGTCTGTCTGTCTGTCTGTCTGTCTGTCTGCGCGTCTTCCTCCACCACAGGCGTTTATCCGGCGCTGCCTGGCCTACAGGAAGGAGGATCGTTTCGACGTGCAGCAGCTCTGCAGCGACTCCTACCTGCTGCCCCACATGCGACGCTCCAATTCGTCAGGCAACCTGCAGGCCCAGCCCTCAAACCCTGCCTCGTCGGGCATCATCTCGTACTGAGCAGATACCGGATTGGCTGATCGACCTGATTGACACGTATTCTGACCACACCCCCCACCCCCATCCCTGAGATGTGATTGGATGTCCGAGGGAGGAGGAGGAGGAAGGGGGGGAGACCTGTCAAGGACACACCCTCAACCCGCACACTGGCGGTCATCTAGGTGGTGATAACCAGGCATGGCCGCTGATGATTTATTTTTTATTTTTTTTTCTTCTCCTCTTGTCAAGTTGCACTCTGTTGCTGGAAGATATGATGGGCAGGGGCGTGGAAAACAAAGATTTGAAATGTATTCAGAAAAAAAAGAATAATGCTGAAGTAGACTTGGAGATATGCCACACCCGCTAGTAGGAGGGACAGTCACGTGTCGGCATGACTGGAATGCTATCGCCATGGTTACAGCTGCCGTGGCAGCAGTGAGAAGCTTTAATGCCGGGATTCTCAGAGGCACTACCGCATGCGGCTCCCTGATGAGGTCTGTGTGTGTGTGTGTGTGTGTGTGTGTGTGTGTGTGTGTGTGTGCGCACAAAAGACCTGCAAGTGTGCCATCCCTGACTGCAGCACTCTGCAGAATACACAACCTAACCAAATGTAGGGTATGGCACACCTGCACAGTGTGTGTGTGTCTGTGTGAGAGAAAGAGAAAGAGAAAGAGAAAGAGTGTCAGAGTGAGTGTTGGTGCAGGACTGTTGAAATTCTGATCTCTCTTGAAGTGAAGAGTATGTCTGTGTTCGTCAGCAGAACTAAACAGTGCAGGACTAACACACCCATAACTTTTACTTATTTTTCTTTCTTGATATATTTTTTTTTTATTGTTCTTTCCAGAGATGGTTTGATGTTTTGCTGCTATTCTATGTTGCTTTTAATTTTAATTCAGAAGCCTTTCAGGCTTCAGGTACAAGCTGTACAGTTTGGTTAAAAAAAAAAAAAAAAGTAAATGTAATAATTTCAATTACTATATCACAGCATGCAGAGGAGAAAGCTGAAGTGTGTGTGTGTGTGTGTGAGAGAGAGAGAGCGAGAGTGTGTGTGTCTGTGTGTTTGTCTGTCTCTGTGTATGTCTGTCTTTTTTTTTTTTTGGAGGTGAGTTCTGATTGGACAACTGGTGGGCCGGACCCCGCCCCAGTACTCGTGTCACCACAGCTTCTACACACTTGGACTTTCTTTCTTCATGCTCATGTTGCTAGGCAACCTTTGCCCACCTCCACACCCCCCCCCCCCCCCCCCCCTCTTGCAGCTAGGACTGGAACCAATGCAGAGGCTGCCTAAACAGTCAGCCACCACACCCCACAAACAAGTGGAAGGACCGATGAAAGATGAGTGGATGAAGGACAAAAATAGAACCAGTTGTGCGAATGAATGAGTGAATGAATGAAGTGATGTGGATGGATGAAAGGCTGGGTTGGGCTGGGGAGGGGAGGGAGGGAGGAATAAAAGGATGAATGAATAAATTGATGAGTGGATGTATTTCTTCAAAGGGATAATGTTCCAATAGTGTTCCTGGTGAGAGCATAAGGGGTCTGCCTGTCTTAAGTTTTTTTGTTTTTTTGGTTTTATGCTCTGGCAGAAGCAGACTCCCCTGTCTTGTTGCCCCCAAGCCCCCCTTCAGAAACAGTCGGACTGTCTAAAATGCTGCTGGGATTGTAGAGAATGTAGCCAAAAAACAGTAATAAACGTCAAAAAAAAAAAAAGGCAAAACCATTTTCGTGTCCGCAGTCTTTTATGGTGTGTGTGTGTGTAAACCCTTAAGTAGTAAATGCACTACTGTAAGTTTTGCGTCATATCAACTCCTCCAAGATAAGGTAACGGTGTAGCTGGCTGGTAAAGAGCATCTTGGAGCTGACTCATCTGTTGCTATGGTAACAAGGCATCACATTCAGAGCTGGTCTAGATGGCTTACTGTCTCTCGCATGTCCTGAGATTGGTCTAATGGATGATTCCGGATGGATTCAAGGATGGGTATGTCACGCCTCCCAACTAAAACAAAGGGCGTACACACACGCACGTGCACGTGTTAGGTGTGTGTGAGTGTAGAGTTGTTGATTTATGCAGTTGTGGCTGGTGTGAAAAAGAGTGTAACTGCGTGTGCATTTGTCAAAGGGTTGAGTGTGCAATATTATCACCATAATAGCCAAAGCCAAACTCAAATTTGGATTTAAGAAAGGGCGTGTGACAGAATGTGTGTAAGTGAGAGGTTTATGCCTTTTTAAGAAAACTAGAAATATCAAGAGTGCATGTGTACAGGAGTATGCTTTTATCTGCATGTGGCAAAAGATATATTAAAGCAGCCATAAGGAGTTCTGTTCCAAATCTAGCAAGCTAATTACCTAAAAGGCATGCAAAAACCTTGCAAACACCAACAGCCCAGTTGACACTGATAGAAGCTTGCCAACACACCAACTGGTGTCTTTTGGCAGTATTGACTCTATTCAATAGAGATGAAATGAAGGAGGGATTGTAGAGGTCAAAGTTGCAGAGAGATGAAATGAAAGGTGTGCAGATGTGAGGATCGTGACAAAACTACTTAGGTAATACATTTTCAGCAAACTAATGAAGGAATATTAAGTGATAAATGACTGAATATAGATGAAAAGGTGACAAAGTCCCAATGAGGGATAGATGGTCAATCTCCATTTACACAGTGAGACATGCCAAAGCAATTAATGACATACTGATGGAGATAATTTCCAAACACTGTTAATGACTTAAGAATATAATAATCAAGTGCCTTGTATTATTAATTACCTTATATGAATCATGTACTTATGTAAGCAGGAACATGGCTTTTTTTGGGAGTCCTGAGGTAACTAGGGTGAATTTTCACCTATCACATACTTTTCAACATTCACTGTCCCATAATCACTCCCAGAACGTTTTTTTTTAACGTTTTGACATTTCTTTATCTGTTTTGTTTGCTGTCCATATAAACAAAAACATCAGCCACCTGCCAGCCAATCAGAAAAGCGTATATTTCATCACTGTGGTATAAAGGCACACCCTAGCAGCAGCAGTAGTGTGCCATGTCAGTGCTCTTTTTGGTGTCTGATAACAGTGCTCCTTTTTGTCCTCCATGGCTCAATGGTTTGGTTCCAGCACTGTTCAAGGTCTTTAGGGTTGGCATTATGTATAGGATCGAGGTCGGAGCCCTGTTTAGGGTCATGGGGTTGACAAGGGTCGCATTTGGACCTAGGATAGGGGCCATGGTTTTGGTTGCACTCTGAGTAGTGTCTGGAGTTGGGTTGGGATTGGAGACGGCGGTTCAGTTCCTGGTCAGGTTGCAACTGGAAGGGAGAGTGGTTGTAGTCCTCCCCTGGCTGGTCATCCACTGTTGGGTGAATCTTGTTGAGGTGCTTCTTTTTGCACTGATTCAACGACAAAAACATTAGTTTATTCTCAGTCGCTTTGGGACATTTCTCAAATCACCCTTAACATTTTCAAAACTGTAAGTGCATTTCTCAAGACAATTGGTACAAACAGCACCACACAATGCATTACCTGCAAAAGCCTGTAACTTGCTCAAAATTAGGTTTTACACTCAATCAATCCCATGTAAACAATCAAGGTTTGAATGACAAGAAGTTCCAAAAATGTCACTGGAACTGATGAAGCATATGGTTGACCCATAATGATAACCGTGAATAGATACCTAGATTGGACGATTGGACATACCCTTCAGCATGAAATGTTCAAAAGAATGAGAAATCGCTGTTGTCGGTGATGGTTGAACGTGATATAGAGATTGAACAAACAGTTTTGATCATTTCATTCTGATCTCAGAAATGTACCAGTGAAAGAGAAAAACTGAATTATCATAATTGAGACTGAGAGACTTTTTATAGGAGCTAAATTGTGTTGAAGAAATACAGATGCATACATATGTGTCTCACTTTAAAAAGTAGAAAAGGTGCATAGATAGCAGAAAAGACTAAAATACCTTAGATCTTAAAGCAGCAATAAGGAGTTCTGTTCCAAAACTAGCAAGCTAAATACCTAAAAGGCATTCAAAAACCTTGCAAACACCACCAACAGCCCAGTTGACACTGATAAAAGCTTGCGAACATACTAACTTGTGTCTTTTGGCAGTATAGCTAGCAATGTCATGCTGTGAAAGCTTTTCTTCCATTTTTGCAGGGTATTCCAGCCCGGTATACAGAACTACACAGGACATATCCTGGATGGCTAGTGGGAAAGACACAGGTGTTTTATCTGTTCTTCACATGACCATATGCTATCAAAATGAACTTGAGGATGGTACCAAAACTAGTTGCCTATAAAACCATACCTCAAACAGTATCAAATTGTTGCATAGTGTTACTTTAAAAGGCTTACTTTATGTTTGTGTCCAAGAGATTGAGTTGGCTCCTTGAGGCATGGCAAGGCAAGGCGCCCTGCCTTGATACTCTCTGGTGCCACCCTGGGGTGGGGGGTGTCCCTACAGGGCCTCCTGCTGACAGTGGGGGGTGAGGGGGGTGAAGGAGATCCCACCTCCTAAGTGAAGTCCATCACAGACAATGGGGGAAATAAAACGGGAAGGACGGAGGTTTAAATAGGGTATAAAAAGAGGTATAAATAATGTTTCAAACCGTTTGTCTTCATTGATTGGAACCTAGGCTACTAAATAATCCTTTTAAGTATTGCATTTAGTAATACACTATGATATACTTAAACAAAAAGTCAGAGTTACAAATCAAGTAAGAAAACAACACAATGGTCTCTTGTCTAAAGATGCAAGAATGGATAAGTGGATGGATTGAAATCATTTAAAAGACTTTGTCGCCCCCTGCTGGAAAAAATGACATGTATCCTTCTCCACAACATCTCTCTCTTTCTCTCTCTCAATATATATATACACACACACACACTATGGTGGACAGAACATTGTTGGCAATGCTTTTAACAAGGATGTCATGGAATCTGCCAGTGTAGATATTCAAACAAAAAGTTAAAATTGAGTTTGTCTAGAAGAATCCTGTCACCACCATGGCATTTTAAAGATGAACGGGAGTACTGACCAATGTCCTATGTACAATTAGGAGGCTTGACTCAGACAGAGCCAATAGGGGCAGGCTGGGGGAGGGGGATCCGAAAGAAAAAATGCCATGATCAAGGTAGTTGGTGGAAGACACTCTGCTGTCCTGAAAGACCAGACAGATGCAGAGACCACATGACACACACACACACACACACACACAAACCTGAAGCAACCTCACACTCAGCTGATATGGACGGATCATTTGTACATTCACTGAATTCCATAACAATGCTGAGTTGTGCCCCTATGAACTTCTCAAGATGTCATATTGTGTGTGCCAGCCACCTGATGTTAGTCACGACCATGTTTACCACATAGAGATTTGTGAGGAATTATATGAACACACACACCTGGTAAAAAGATGTGAGGGAGGAAAAAGACAAGGCATCGGATCCAGGAATGCTGTCGGTCTTGGTGCTGCTGTTTCCCAATAACACACGTAACTCTGCCAAATACACACGCTGGGCCTCCACTGTCTGCTGCAAGCTAAAGAGGTGTGTGTTATAAAATTGTCCTGAGAAAAAGGTCGATTCGATATGTGCATGTGTTTAAGTCGTAAGATATAGAGGAAAAAAACGTTAAAGGCCACATTTTCTTCATTCACTTAACCTAGTTATGTCACAGTTAGGGCCACTGTGTATATATTTCTTAATAATGCGAAGCTTTAGTAACAATAAACAAATAACACATAAACAAGTGCTCATCCTTATATTCTTTCTTTATTGTAGGCTATATGTTGCGTTCGCTTTTTGCCTCATACACTAGGTTTGTGACATCACATTTAGTCTATACGAGCATTAGCTTTCTAATATGAGCTAGATAAACATGGACGTTTCTTGCCTGGTATACATGCATTATGTAAGCCTTACCACCTTGTCTTTCGTAAATTGTAGCCTATAGCTTTCATATCGTTCACCATGGGGGTTGTCAGCATATTCAAACAAACAATGGGTAGAGAGGAGGGGGCACCACAATCATGTTATTATTTCGGTAAATTATATAGCACAGCCTGATTTAATGATGTAGTAGCCTAGTCTGAGAAGTACTAATCGATTATTATCGTTTTAAATGTATTTTAAGTTGGCCTTTTTGGTGTCCTTTGGTGCACTTGGTGACCTACACATATCACTTATCATTTACTGAAATGTGAGAGGCAACTTCAAAAGGTCCCGTTGGCTTAAGCTCAAGGTGACTTACCGTAGATTTTCGCGTAGCAGTTCCGCAACACTGGAACAAAGATGTACAACTCCTTTTCTGGCACCTTTTAGGACGAACTGGACCGCTTGCGACGCAATCACACGATCCTCATCCAAAGTAAGCCTATATGCTCCTACACGAAACATTTTAGGTTTAAAAACAACTTTATTTCTACCCCTTGTTGTCCAACTTTACAATGCAGAACACTTAAGACACACATCTATCACCACAAAGATCTCCCACAGCTCTAGCCCTACTTTTAAAATGTTAAGTAGCCTACCAGCAGATAGCTGGGCGAGCTGTCCCAATACGTAGTTTAAACAGGATCCTCACATCAGGCTATTAAAGCACGGGGTTGGGAACGTATAGCCCAATACCTGTTGGCTGATCAGTTGTGCGTCCAGGATTCATCTCCAAAAAGGCTTTTGGTCAACTGACTAGAAAACTTTCAGATACTGACCAGGCACTGCTCTGGACCTCCCATTCCTGATGATGTAATCTGGTGCTATAGCCTTAGTTTATTTTAGTTGTCACAAATGCCTGTTATATCCTGCCTTGACGTGTGATCTATTGAATAGTGAATTGACGCACCTATATGCAAATCCTGTATATGCTGCCCTGTATAAGAGTTGTGAAAGTTCTTTCAAAAACGTGGCTACTGGTCAGTGACTGAAGCATGTGAAAACCTTTTTTTTTTTTTTACCAATGTCAACGTAGTCTCTCTAAAACTTTGATCT
>NC_045172.1:13824327-13886827 GCF_900700415.2 Clupea harengus
TTTTTAGTCCTCCTAACAGGCGTCTTACATGAAGTTAGACAACTCTGGCGCAATAACAGGACTATGGAACCGTTGAAACATCATGATTCTTCTCAAAGCCTCAAAACCTTGAATTTGAGTAATTAATTTAGCTTTTTATTGCGTGGTGGTTGATTTGGTTGGTAAAAATATTGTTTTAACAAATAAATGTTCAGGACATGTTCTGGATTTTGATCATTTAGACTTTGAAAACGATAGGCTACGCTACACAATGGCTGAAAACAGATTTTAGATTCGTTTATTTGTGTTATGTTGTCCACCAGAGGGGGCTGTTTACAAGCTTCTCCTTTTACGACTTGTATATCATACAATATTACGACTATGAGTCTGCATTGATCTATCCAGGGCCGGCGCTAGATGGGTGCATGGGTGGAGATGCAGCCGGGCACAGTCTGAAGGCGGCCCAAAATAAAATGATATGGCATGAGTCGTGACCTTGGACAAGTTCTCTGTGTAAAAATACATCAGGCTAATTCAGTGCTTTAAGGCAGAGACAGGAAGTCTAGCTGGAACTAATAGCAATGTAAACAGTTTCTTGCGCCTATAGTGGCTCAATTAGTTAAGGGTGCTGGTTCACTACCCTCTACCAGTTCTTAGATAATGTTGGTGTAGGGTGTCTTACCGTATAACAAAAACATCCAAAAACAAATTGTGTTGCGGAAGAACATAAATGCTACCTGGAGAACACAGGAAGGGAGGCAAAAAGCATCAGGAGAGTGTCCACTTCGCTGCCTGAAGTAGAGGTCTGCAGCTGTCTGTAGATTCTGTGGTCCCATGTCAGCACATCCATTGTTTCATCGTCTGATGATCAGGGCAACAGAACTGACCCAAACAGTGCAAGAGAAAAGTAGGCCCATGTTGTTTTACCATATTAAGGGGTTGTGGGGGCTTGCCATATCTTGCACCAGGGCAGTCAGGAGGGTCGTGCCGGCCTAGAATCTATCTATATCACTGGTATCACTACTGGCCTCCATTTTCGACGCAAAACCTGTAAGGTTCATCTCGGGTCCATAGAGAAAAAAGCTACTGATGTATTGGCTTTAGTGTATGGTCTGTCTGTTTTGTATACTTGCCTGAAGCGTGTACGGTCATGTATGTTTACACACTTGCACTACATTCACATTCACATCCCTGACCTCTCATTCAACTTTAGCCCTTCTGAAAATTATTTGTTCATATGACTGTCTGTACCAAGGTCACATCACACCATTTTACATTGGCACATTGGCATCGACTTGTCACGTAGAGTGCCATAGACTAATTTTTTGTGTGTGTGGATATCTGTTGTAGGTTCACAGACATAGCTTCTGGGCCAGTTGAATTGGTTCCCTCAATGTCTGTCTGGATTTGGATTGTGTGTGTGTGGGTGTGTGGGTGTGGGTGTGTGTGTGTGTGTGTGTGTGTGTGTGTGTGTGTGTGTGTGTGTGTGTGTTTGTTTCTGTGTGTGTGTGTGTGTGTGTGTGTGTGTGTGTGTGTGTCTTTGCCAGACTTAGACACAGCTCATTGGCTATAATGGCTGCATCTGTTTGTCCCAGCCATTGTTTCTCTCTCTAGCTTAATGTGTGTGTTTGTGTGTGTGTGTGTGAGTGACAGTGTGTGATCTCGGGGTTACACTATCAGACTCCTTCATTATGTTGCTATCATTAGTCAACGCCCGAAACACCTGCTTCCAAATTTGCTCGTAATTACGCCTCAGAAGAGGTTAATGCGGATATCATCGTCATCGTCATCGTCATCGTCATCATCATCATTTATACTTTAATCTTTGAAGTGTAGGCTTTTCAGCGGAAAGTCGCTTATTAATACGATTGTGTAAGCCTGTGTGCACAATCTCTCTTAACAATCTATGTGTAGTGTCATTACATACTTGACAATACAGTCTGCCATTAACTAGCTGAGAATATTGACCTTATAAGAATTTGAAGTTGAAGCTATCTATCTTAAAGAGGATGTTTGGCAAAGGTGTGGTTATCATCAATAGGAAAAGAGAATCAAGAGGATGCGAATGAGAAGAGGGGATCATTTGCCTGGTGGTAAAAGAACACAGCTTGGTGGGCTGCATCCTTCAGTTCCTCTTGTCTACGAACAAGTATGACATTGCAGCATATACTGTGTATGCCCCACTTTCTATAACCAAAATGTACATTTGTATTTGATGGTGTATTTTTTTCCTGACAAAAGTCGTTAAATCACAAAATAAGAGAAAGCGCACACACACAAACACACATAATGTCAGCTAGAGGTCAGCTGAAGTCTTTTCCTGGGTGATTAAACCGTGTAATGGGAGTTGATGACCAAAGGGATTCTGGGACTTTTGGGTTCGGGCATAGCCAATCAGCAGACTCTCCTTTGGGTTTCCTTCTGTCTGTGTTGTGTCTGCACATAAATGGCTTAAAAGATAAATGTCATTATTAGTATTTGTAGTTAAAGATGGCCAACAACAAACTAATATTGGGGTTGAAAGTCAACGGAACACGTATGCCTTAAAACAGCTTCTGATTCAAGAGAACATCAATGACAAAAAAAAAAAAAGACAGACACACAGGTCAGTGTTTTTAATAGAGGTTTTATTACATGTAACAATAACAGTTTGAACATGGCGGGATTGTGTGCTAAAGTGCCTATCATTACACAAGAAGGACCATCACCCAATAGGACATACAGCTTTCATTCAACTGAATAAACAGACAGTGACATAGCTTATTGTGCAGCTTTGCTTTTTCTGGTCCAGAAAATACTGTATACGGCATCACTCCCTCCCGGCATAAAATCCATTTACAATGGAGTCGAATGGGAGGAAAGGACGCTGTGCAAACGATTAGACTTGAATTCAAACATTGTGTTAAATGAGTAAGTAGGCCTACATCTCCTTAAAATGCCTTCCGCAGCGAAGGTAAATATAAGTATGCGTAAATATTCATTAAATGAATGATAAATAGGTATCTTGTCTATATGGTTATTGTCTATGTACACAGTCTGTTCTCTCTACAGAGGAGTGTTACAGTCCTCGTGCCTCCCACGAGGCCCACCCACTTTGTGCTTTTCGCTAGAGAAGGAAAAAGGGCAGAGACGACACTGCCTGAGTCGAGCATCGCACCACAACGCCGCAGACGACCCTGTCCCGAGTTCTCGGGAACATTCAGAGCGACTCATACACACACACACACATGCACACGCACACGCACTCACACTCGTTCACACACCCATAAATACACACACACACACACAGACACACACAGAGACTCGCGCATACACAGAAAGAGAGTAACATACGACACAACAGGTACACAACACGATTCGATTGCACTGAGATTGGATGCTGAGTGCATCATACCTCATACAGTTATCATTATGTGCATAAGATCCATAATATATATTAATTTACATAAATGTACCCATTTGTTCATTGGATGGGCAGCGGATTGATGCATGTCTAGTTGTTTGTGTCTTTGGCTCACAAATTCACTACGGTACCATAAACATTATTTAAAACGCATTTGATTACATAGTTTAAAAGATACATTACAAATGGAATAAAATACTAGACTCTCAAACACTGTCAATATGTCATCATACAAATAATTATTTTTTTGGTAATTTTTCATATATCTTTCATAGACCTCTAGTTTTACCTCTATACAACTATGAGCTCTTAATAGAATAAACATTTGAAACGTAGTGGAAAACTATTACATATAGATATATATATTTATATGTATCTCTCACAAAGGCAATGTGTCAGTACTTTACACAGTCTACACGAGAGTGGAAAGCTCTGGAAACATGGCGATAGAGTACAGCGCTGATTACAGTACATTATCACTGTTTTACAACACAAACTGCACTACTTAAACACTCATAGGCTTTGGGAAGGAAGAATTGCAGTAACATTAAGGTGGTGCGCCTTGTCTTATAATTTATCCATATGTACAAACATAAAGCACCAGTATAATTTATTTATGTATTTTTTTTAATATAGATAAAATAGATCTCATATGGTGTAGTGTTAATATTAGACTTTCTACCATGGTCAAATACAACATCACAGATGCTGGAAAGGGCTTTCCCTCTGTCTTTGAAAGGGTCCTGTTGAAGCCAGGACTCTGTGTAGCACATTCAGCTAAATATCTACTGACAAAGAGAGAAAGAAATGGACAGGACGCACTGAGAGCATATAGGAGACGACAGCACACAACATCTGATTACATCATCAACCCGCGCCGTCGAATGAGAAAAAGCGAAAAGGGGGGTGGGTAAAGCCATCAGGTAATGGCTTGAGTATAATCTCTATGTGGTAACCAGTCGGGCCATGAAGAGGGGTTAGACAGGGCGAGCTATAGCTCAGTTTTTCTTCCCTCCTCCAAATGGCAAGGCTGCAGTGCAAACCTGCAGCCACCGAGGGCGCTAGCAGCACTCTCACAGGTCAGTGCCAAACCTCTCGATCTCGTCGATGAGGAAGTCGATGTCGGACCTGGTGGCAGCGTTGTTGGAGACGACCATGCGGAAGAAGTTGACTTTGTCGCCCTGGGGCTGGTAGCCCACCATGGTGCTGCCACACTCCATCATCATGGCTTTGATCTTGGGTGCAACCTGATGGAAGAAACAGCGTGAGAAAGATAAGCTTGGTCTCTTCCTCTTGCCTCAAATAGATGTTTGAGGATAGCGGTTGGTGTCAGGAAGATCACCTAACTGTTAATTAAATGAGTTGTACCTGGAGGCCTATTTACTGACTAACATGGCAAACGGGAACAAAACCGATGGCAATCAAACATTTTCATGCCTTGAAGTGCTCTTTAGCTAGGTAATCCATTAGTCACATTTAGAGTATTAGATTTTCAGTGAAAGGTAGCACATAATTCTGTATTCACCAATTTACAGGATTTTAAGTGCGGATATTTTTGCAAAAACATGTCTTGAATTATCATTTTGACTCCCTTAAGATGTCAAGAGCGGATCAGTCATGGAGGGATGACTGTTCATACTGTGTCATAGTATTTCAGGATTGGACATTTCATGTTGCCAGGTTACACTGACTGTTGTGGGTTTCTGTGGTTACTGCTTGTCGGTTGATGGTTGCTGTGGCAACTGTACCTTGTGAAGCCTCTCGCTGCGCTCATCCCCATCTGGCATGCCTCTCATGCCGGGTGGAATGTACCAGAAACAGACATTTGTGTGCTGGGGCTGCAGAGAGAGAGAAGAGAGGGAGAAGGGGAGATTAATATGCTGAGGTATTCTTGTTTGACCTCCTCAAGTCCAGCAGACTAGACCACCCAACCTTCACCTTAAACTCACTGGTCTACCACATTTGTAAAACATACACACATACACACACACACACACACACACACACACACACACACACACACACACACACACACACACATAATGTCAAATGAGCGAACCCTGCTTTATATGCGGCAGCTATCTTCATGGACAGTGCCCATGATCCATGACTGTGATGTGTGTGTGTGTGTTATCTTCCCCAGACAGAGGGACTCGTGGAGGGTGGGATCAGGGCAACGTTGTCTCACCTCCCCCTCGAACACCATCTCATATCCCTCCCGGTTCTTGATTTTGTTGTAGAGGTAATCCGAGAGCTCCAAGCACTTGTCGACGTGCTGCTCAAACCCTATTGTTCCCTGTAGGTGGACAGCAAATCCATTCCGATGGCAAATTTGATATTAAGAATCTACATTTCATGTAAGATTAACTGTAATAAAACTAATGCAAATATTTAAGTGGTCTAGTACATTAATACTTATTTATAAAACAACATTCAAAAGATGGGAATAAATGTAATCACCCATGGTTCAGTCATGGTCTTATATACGCATTACAGATCATTACCCCATGTTAATATTCTTTAAATAGAGTCTTCTATTTCATGCTTACCATTCTAAATATGGGGGCTGCTATAGATGGCCTTATCTATGGCCATCCAGAGTGATTTAATCACATTGAATACTCATACTACACTTGGGAATGATCTGTGTAACATAATGACACAATCACTGACCTTGGCCTTCCACATGAGCCAGAACTTGAAGATGTCAACATGGCGGCCGCACTGGATGGCCTGGTCCCCAGTGTCATAGGTGACGTCATACTGCTTGTCGGGCTGGAAAAGGTATCCAGCGCACATGGAGTTACAGCCTGCGAGGACACCCTGGAAAGAGAGGGGGAGTGTTAGCCACCAGGAGGAGAAGAGCGAGTGAGCGAGATAAAGAGAGGTGTGTGTGTGTGTGTGTGTGCGTGCAAAAAAGAGGAGGGATTAGCCAACAGCTGGGTTTAATAAGATGTGTTTTGATGTAAGCTGTTCTTATGTATCATTGTGTGCGTATGTGTGTATTTGTGTGTGTGTGTGTGTCTGCACGCGTGTGCGTATGTATGTATGTGTGCACGTATGTGTGCACGTGTGTGTGAACTAACAGTTCCCTCCTCACCTTCTCCCTGACCAAGATGGCAGAGCACTGCAGTGGCACGCCCATCATCTTGTGTGGGTTCCATGTGACGGAGTTGGCCCTGAGAAACAAAAGGAACAACGATGCATAAGCATGTCACCCGCTGTGTCCCAAATGGCCCACATGTTCATTATAAGCCTCTGCTGAGAGTGGGGACCTACTCAGCAATGTCATAAAGACATGGGCTGCTTAAGGGACAGAGTGTGCTATGTAGGACAAGGCAGTGCTAAAGTCACCTGACCGTCAGTGTGGAAACTGGTGTGTGTTAAGCAGCTAAGGGGAATGAGGAGGGAGTTGAGTGTTTTACCTCTCAACGCCACTCAGCTTGTGACGGTGCTTCCTGGACATCAGCAGACTACCTCCCCAGGCACCCTGAGGACAACAAGTACACACACACACACACACGCGCGCGAAGACACACGCGAAGACACACGCACACGCACACGCACACGCACACGCACGCACACACACACGCACGCACACACACACACACACACACACACACACACGCACACACACACACACACACACACACACACACAAACATACACAGAAAGGTGTGTTATTGAAAAATTGTGTGTGATGTGTGATGGATGTAATATGAATTAAGTGCAATAGTTATTAAGATGATTTGAGCTTGAGACTAGAGATTCGAGCCACTCACATCCACATGCAGCCAAAGGTTGTGCTTCTCGCAGATGTCAGCGATCTCGTTGATGGGGTCGAATGCCCCATACACTGTGGTCCCAGCCGTGGCGTTCACAAAGAGTGGATGATGACCCTAAAAGGACACGCAAGACAGTTAGATGGAACCATGCACATAGAGTGACTGAAAGGAATCGGGGAGCTTAATTGTGAATAAAAAAATGAAAAAAAGAAAGTTACAAACACAATACATGGTCCCTTCTCTCCCCTGTGAAGTTTGACTGGACAAGACCTGAAGTCAGTCCAATTAATCTTCACATACTTTAGAGGGAGCTCCGGCGTGGCCTCTGCTATCGACCCGCTGCGCACCGGGCCACAACTCTCCCTGGAGAGACAGTTGCAAGAACCTATAGGCTTCCTGCCAAAGCCTAGTCACCTCAACTAATTCTCTCTCTCTCTTTTTTTTTCACTCTTTCTCTCTCTCTCTCTCCCCCTCTCAGGTTGTACTCACACTCCTTTCTCTTGCTCTATCTCTCTATCAGTCTACCTTTCTCTTTCCTTCTCTCTCTCTCACTCTCTCTCTCCTCTCAATTTAACTGAACTCGCTCCATTTGTCAGAATAGAGCTACTTCTCAGTGTCCCTCCCCCCACCATTTCCATCTTTTCTCTTTCTCTGTATGCAGCTGCTACCTTCCACTTCTCCCTCCTCCCCTTCACTTTGGCTGCCGGCCATGGAGAAAGCAAGAGAAAAAGAGAGAGAGAGAGAGAAAGAATGAAAGACAGGGAAAAAGAGAGAGAGAGAGAGAGAATGAAAGACAGGGAGAAAGAGAGAGATAGAGAGAGAGAGAGAGAGAGAGAATGAAAGACAGACAGAGAGAGAGAGATTTCAGACGGAGGTACCCACCTTCTGCTTGACATCGATAATCTTGGCCTCCAGGTCGGCGGGGATGACTCGGCCCCTGGGAGGGGAAATAAAAATCATCGGCGTGAGCGTCGAGGGATATACTGGGCCACAGATAGCCAATCAGATTTATGAGGCCTTTCATGAGTTTGAATAATACTTCCAGGGGAGGAGAGGCGCTGCAGTGTGTGGGAATTAAACCAACGCCAGGAACTCAAGCCCTGAGAGTGTATGGAGTGGGCTGGCCAAGCACCTACCAGCACACCTGAGTTCACTCAAGTAATGATGGACATAATCAGTAGGGTAGTGGAATGTACATGCATACAGATCATGTATAGATTGCATATTCTGAAATGCTTGTTCTTCTTATTAATACACTTAAACTCATTGTGGTACGGTGCTGCCCATTTCTGGTGCTGGTACACGATTGGGTTTAACGTAAGGATGAAGATAGTCAGGGGGAGATGTGTTCTGTGTCAGGATGGTAATCAGGTTGGAAGAGGACCCACCTCTCATCTGTGCGCAGCAGAACGACGTTCTCCTTGCCGAATCCCAGCGCTGCTCCAGCCTTGGTGATGGAATAGTGGCTCTGTGATGAAAAATGGACACATATTCAGTGTGTGTATGTTTGGATTTGTGCGTGAGAAAGATTGTGTTGAGGAGCTGTGTCTCATGCAGGACAAGCTACATACATGTTCTGAGGTGAAGAGGACCAATCGGGGTGCGGCACACATTCCTTTAGTTTTGATCTCCGGGAAGTACTTGTAACGTGCAACCATCACGCTGTACATGTTGGATATGGCGCCCCCTGTGGCCACGGACGGGATTAATTTCATACCACAGAGCAGACAAAGAGTCTATGATCATAGACTGAGATACACCACAGAAAATGATGGAAAGGGTTTCTTTTCAGCTTAAATATCTGCTTTGAAAGTTGGAGAAATAGTATCTGATTTCTCTGAGTACCCTCAGACTTACCAGGTGAGAAAATACCATCCCCCTCGCCACCTGGCCAGCCAACCATCTCTCTCATCTTCTTCAGTGTGAGTTGCTCCATCAGTGTAAAGACAGGAGCAATCTCGTACGTAAACCTGAAAAACAATCAGACAAAAAGCACACAAAAAAATCAGACAAACATAAACCAACAATGTCAGACAAATGGCCAAACAAAAGGATTTTATTCCTATTCATAAAATGTGATTTTTTTTTTATGTTTATGAATATTGTTTTGAACTAGGGGACCATTGGTATATCATTCCTCATAGTTTTCATGTGTCACTTTTTATCCACATTTCTGTCACTGTGTGTGTTTATGAGTGCATTCATCTCTCTCAATGTCTCCACGTCTGCCAGTGTTTCTATATGAGACAGAGCACACAAGACTTTAATCGAAAAATCCAAACAACCTTATAAAGACCGTTTAGAGTCACCTAAAGAGACTTCTGTCCCTTTCTCTCACAAAAATAGCCACACACACACACACACACACACACACACACACACACACACACACACAACCACACACAGAAAGAAAAACACATTGCACAACCCTCACTGCCATCAGCAGCCATCCCCTTCACTGTCATGCATCATTCGATTTCAGATAAATTACCTTTGAATTGAACTAATTAAAAAATGCCTTAGATTGGCCTGATAAATGCTTTTTTTTGGCTAAGGCCCTTCTCTGCATCACTCAGGATGGATAATTAAATGGCACAATGCTTTGATGAGTATCTGTCAGTCTAAATGGAAAGGATGGGTGGGGTAGGGTTAGGGGTGGGGAGGGTTGGCATGGAACAGCGTGAACACAGAGACCGTACTGGTGTTCAGGGGAGATAAGGACCCATTTAGGCTGAAATCCATTTCGCTGAGCTGCAACAGAGGGAGGCACGGCAAACAGAACAAAGGAATGGAGAGACAGAGAGAGAGGGAGAGATAGAGAGAGAGAGAGAGAATATACACGTATGTGTGTGATGTGCATGCACAATGTCAGATGTGTATGTGTGTGTGTGTGTGTGTATGTGTGTGTGTGTGTGTGTGTCTTTATGCCTGTGTGTGTGTGGGCACGAGGCACAGTCTCTCCACGGCAGTAGCAAAATAATTGCAGCCCATCCATAATACTCAGGCAATCATGAGAGCTATCTCAGCCTGTGAGGTGCACATTAAAATAATTATGTCTTGCAGGGAGCATGGCCATTCACTGTGACTATTACATTGTGTTGCTGGAGTCCAGTTGTCAGGACCAGTTTGTTGGGAGGAAAGGATTGGGCTGAAAAGACAGCGAGTGTTTGTGGGGTTCGGCTAGCTTTGATGGATTGTGTGGTTATCTGTATTAAGCAGCTAGTTGTTAGCTGTCTACTTTAGCCGCTAATGGCCTGTGGAGGCTGATACAGCAGTCATGTGCTCACCAGCTGTGTTTTTAGCAACTCGTTAGGCGAGTTAGCTGTCCACAGGGGCTGTCAGCCTTGTTCCTATTTAGCAGGACGCGGATGGTGTCTCCTATGCCCCCTGGCTCTCATCCTCATCTCTATCTCTCTCTTGCACACAACCGCGCCCAGACACACTGGCTCTGTCCAACACAGAAGACTGCTGCCTGCTGCCTCGCTACCTTGAACCAGAGTCAGTTGCCATAGAAGGCACCAAGGAACCTACTACGAACTTGGTTTGAGACTACCTACCAAGGCAATACAGAGCACCATTGCCAAGACACTGGCAATTGACTCCATGATCCATACATTATGCTGCTCTCAAATTTCATCCAGACGAAGGTATCTTGGAAGGCAGCATTTTATATAAATATTTGACTCGGACAGGCCTTGATGCCTTCCTGCCACCGAATGCTGTCTTAGAAGGCAGAATGTTTTCCATGTCAGACAGAGCCAATGTCTTGTTCGTTCTCATTTGCTCTCTCTCTCTCTCTCTTCCTCTCTCGCCCATTCTCCAGAGCTTTCTCTTCCCTGCGGACATTTCCACTTGTCACACTGTGCCCTACCTCTAGCATGTCCTCTTATCAAACACCCTGCTGTGTGTGTGTGTGTGTGTGTGTGCGTGTGTGTGTGTGTGTGTGTGTGTGTGTGTGTGTGTGTGTTTGGACAGATCTGCTGTCTACAGTGGTAAGCAACAAAACATAAATGCACACACACACACACACACACACACAGAGAAATGAACACAGGGGACTATTGAGTCTGAAGCCCATTGCTCATGTAGAGTTGTTGTGTGGTGCAAAGCCCTGGGGACATTTTTATTAGCACATTAGGTGCCAGTCAATAAGTGTCAGGAGTCATTAGAAATGATGATTCCTAATTAGCCCCGGTGAATAATGAGAGCACTGACAGCACAAGAGACTCCAGCCATCTTTTGTAGCACACACACACACATGGGCCATGTACACACACACGCACACACACAAAGCCTAGGAAAAACAAACACACACACACACACACACACACACACACACACATAGCCTGGGAAAAAAGCCTGCGCAAAAGACACAAACACACACCCTTGCAAACATGGATACAAAAACATACATGAACAGCCTTGCAAACATGGATACAAAGACATTCATCCACGGCTTTGCAACCATGCACACATGGGCATCCACACACAAACACACACACCCACACACACACACACACACACACACACACACATTGTGTGCACAATAGGAAGCCCTTAGCTGCTCCGCCTGGAGTAGGGAGCCATTTTAGCACAACATGGAGTCCTCAGCAGGGGAGAAAATGGGTCTGGTTGCCTGGAGAGAAAATCAGCCTTTACAGTGGGGGGAGGCAGCCTGCATGCACGTAGGTGGATGCTAAAGCTCTCCACTTCAGCCAGAAGAAAACACTTCATTCAGCTGAGAGTATTTAAAGACAGAAATGACTTTGCTAAATTTGAAAAGTCATTAGTTTGCCGTGAGTGTGACCCGTTTGTGATCAAAGCTTCATGACCTGGCACTAAGAGGGTTTTATCTGAGTCTCAGCCTTTAACACATTTTAGACATCATTTGAATGATTGGGAAAAAAAAATGGCAGAGTGTAGGCCTACAACATGAACTGGAGCATTTCCTTTTCATTTCCCTGGGTGAGAATTAGCTTGGTGAGCTCCCCTGAGACCCATGCCTTTGTTGATAAGTAATAGTGACTGAGGAATTACTTGACCCTTGTAAGTGATCCCCATTTCCTAGCCAGTCTCTGGGAGTCAGCCCACATTAACAGGAAACTGCCAGAATGAAGTGTTCCGCTCCTCTGGGACCAAAATGGCTGCCGTGGGTGACACAGCGAGACCAGTTTTCATGGCCCCTCAGGGGTAGGGGGTGTGTGTGTTGTGTGACTAGCCTCAGCTGGCATTTGGCTCATACCAGCTCTCATGATGAACAGCAATCAATGGGCCGTTAACTGGACCGGGGCAAGCTGGGCTCTTTTGTACCAGACGCTCCTTTCTCAGGCACCTCCTCTCATTTCAGCTGGGGATCCGTAGCACAGCAGCTCTCCCTTAAAGTGTTCAAGGGACTAATCGGCTCAGCTAATTTAAAAGGGGATATGAATGGTGTTGGGTGCTATCTGTGTCTGCACTGTGAAGACAGGTTGTGCGCTGTGCTGCGGGTATGTGGGCGATTGCCGAATGGAACAGAGCGGGGTGCCGTGTAACAGCTGATCAATATGCAATCTAACAGGGCCCGAGGCCAGCGGCGCTGTAGCGGCAATGAAAACGTTATCCAGAGACGCTGTTCGATATGGTGCTAACTAAGCCAGCACCTCGGGCCACGGTGGCCTCCGCAAAAACACTTTACATAAGCAGACTGAGTCAGGTGGCCCCGGCCCTCTGCAGGCTGCATGGTCGCTGAGGACAATCCCTTAAAGCGTGTACCCGAAATGACCCAATCCCAGTGCAAACACAAACCCATACACCCCCCAACTCCCCCCCCACACACACACATACTCTCTGTCTAACACACACACAAACACACACACAGGTGTCACAAAAGCTGTCCCTGTATGAATGGACACAGTGCGAGTTCTAATAGTGTCCCATATTTACACTTGATGGCTGGGGGAACGAGTTTAAGGAGTGGGGGAGGGGTCAGGGGTCAGGGGTCAGGGGTCAGGAGGAAATAGAAGGGGCTTCCCCATATGTGCCAGTCAATTTCATTGATGTTTGTTTGATTGATTGGTGTAGAATGAGACTGGTTTCATATCTGTGCTGGCTCTCGCCTCTGTGTAACCCTGCATTTGACTGTGTAAATCACTTCAGAAGGAAAACAGAGAAGACAAGGAGACAAGGGAAGAGAAACAAGGTGACAGAGGAGTGCATGTTGAAAAAGAAAAGAGCTGGAGAAGAAGGAAGGAGGACATTTTGTTGGAAGAAACATCCTCCAATTCCTTGGCTAGCACTGACAGTCTCTGGGCCAAATTCACTTTACATGAAGGAGAATCTACTTTTGTTCTGAGTGCCTCTCCAGCCTTTTTCTCTGGCACAGAATAGCTATGTTGAGGGATCTTTCATCACTACCATTCACTACCATTCACTGCCATTCTACCTGTCACTACTTCAGTTCGAATCATGGCTGGACAGAGATAGAGAGCGAAAGCGAGAAAGATCAGGAAAGAGGAAAATGGAAAGAGAGAGAGAAAGAAAGAAAGAAAGAGAGAGAGGGACAATAAAAAGAAAAGACAGAAACACGGAGAGAGGCAGCCAGAAAATGGCAAAAGAGAAGGGAACAAATGTCAAAGGAGTGGAAGGAAAGAATGAATACTCAAGTCAATGTGCTGGAGGTAGAGGAAGGTGACAAGAACAGTGTGACTCACATGTTGGTGTTTGCGGTGGAGGTCAGCCATTCTCCAGCTAACCCGATGATGTCCAGCCCAGTGGACAGCTGGTTAAAGAATCTGGGATGACCTAGAAGGACAGAGGAAACATGTACTGAAAACACCCACGTAAGGAAAATATCTGACATAAACACACACCCCAACACATTCAGATAGATAGATAGATATATTTGGGTGACTGGGAGAGAGAGAGAATAGGCACACAGATTTTGGAAAGTTCATTAAATGAAAATAGAGAATCAATTTCATTTTTTCTTTTTTCATCTTGGCTGTGTGTAATTTGCATAAGGCCATATCATGGTGTGCCCACACAAAGCAGATGTTCATTTCATGAGTCCTACCATCCCGCCTCCACGCAATGCCCTTTTAATGCGGCTCATTAGTCTGCGTGATACGTTTCGATGAGCAAGTATAATTATGTATTGATAGGAAGATAGGCCAAATGATATTTGATTCAGCTCGGCCAGATATCTGTCGCCGAACGATTTCACAGGACTTCGAGCGAGGACGGACTGGGGACACGGAGATTATGTGATTCTGGGAATGCATTGTGTGAGAAACCAAGGTAGACGCAAACTTACATCAGCCAGTTCTAAAAAAAAACTGTCGTATTGTGTAACTGTGCAGTCTGTCATCAAAGTCAGTTGTATTTGACTTTCTCTTTCTCTATGATTAGACCATGTGCATGGACAGTTTTGTCTCGTGAATTTACGAAGATAATATGTGTCTTTATTTTAAAATGGTTGTTTCATGTGAATTGTGTCTTATGACCACTCAACAGGACACTTGCAACCGTACGTCCTCATTCTGGGAATATTTCAGTACCATGGACAGCACAGTTCTCGAACGGTCTTGACAACTCAATTTGTGTTAAGTTTCTCTCTTCATCTGAAAAACAGGACACTTTTTGCTTCATTGTGATGGGTTTCTTGTTTTAAATGAGGCTACACGTAATAAAGCAACTAACTGCTTTTATGCGCTTGTAAAGACATTTTAAATCGCCGCAGGCCAGTCGAAAGAGAAACAAGCAGTCAACAAAATTACCAAGAGCACAATAACCTGTCAGTGTGGTTTTGTTTTATGGCGAGAGACGGCTCGACTAAAGGGGTTCTTTATGTAAGCGATCTACTGTACTATTATGAAACGTCTCCCGGGTAAACATGCATAGGCCCCTTTTTTCAGTTTCATTGGATTGAAGACAAGTTTTTGACACCAGCAAATCAAATTAACGGGGTCGTTTCTAGTTGACCTAAGTAAGAATAGGCCTATTTCGTAATTAAACTATGGCATTGATCTGCATCTTTCTATTTAAAATCCAGCAAAGAACACTTTCGTATCCCAGTTCACATACTGTATATTTAACAGTGGGCCTGTTTTTTTCCAATGTTCGAACAAATTGTTTTCTTACTGCAATTTAACATTACGGAAAATCGTTGTACCTGTTCGCACGCCGTATTTCAGTGTGTCTCGGCAGTCCACAAGGATCTGTTCAAGTGACTCGGGCTGGTCGGAGAGTTCCAGGTTGAAGCCCTCCATTCCCTCAAGCAGCTGGTGCGGGTGATGGAAGTCCAGCACTTTGGTTGACCTGTCGAAGGTCTTGCGCACGTAGTTGGTGAGGATCTCCACGAGTTCCAGCAAGAACTGCAAGGTGGGCTCCTCTCCATTTTTGGCGGGCAGTAGATCTGTTAAAAATAGTATGTTCTTGTTTTGAATATGCACATATTACAAATACACGTAATCTGGCAAACCAACGCATACCCACAACATTCCATGCCATGTATTAATATTTCACTGTTTAATATTTGTTTTTAACAAACTATAAACGAAACCCTATTCCACTTTCCACCGAACTATTTGTATATTTACTTTACAAAGCATTTTTACTGAAATGTTATGGGTGTTACCAGCAAGTGACTGAGCTACTTACCTCAACTTTGATCATTTAAACTAAGTCAAACTATTATATATGCATGAATGAGACTCACCCCGAGCAAACAGGTTGGAGAAGTCCGTTTCAGTGCGCCTGAATTGGGCATCATCCCGTTCGCTGTTTTCGCAGCTCTGCTGATTTTTGGAAGATTGCTCCTTGAGGGCATTGACGATACGACTCTTCTCCTCCAGGCTGTTATTCTTTTGCAGGAAGCCTGCGTTGTTACAGGGAGCAGAAGAGGGGTGGAACGGGCAGTTGTCACTATTTAGCATGGCTGTGGTAGGTTCAAGCAATCACTTGGAAAAAAAGTCACACATGTTCTCCTGTAAATGCTCAGAGTTGGGTCGGAGCTGTTATATATACTTTGGGGGGATCCCCGTGTTTACAGTCGGGCTATATATAGTTACGGAAACCCTAAGGGGGTCTGCCGTATGACATCAACAGTTTAGCTGCAAGGGGGCAGGGTAGGGCAAATCAACACGTACTATCCACACTCTCTCGCTCAAAGTGGGTGGTTCGGGGAGGAGTCCTCAAACCTCTGGACCTCGGTATATTTAGTCGAAACGCCCACGCCTCATCCGCCCCCAACCCCGCATAGATTCCACTTGAGAGGAAAGCCTGCTGAGACGCAGCCACCGTGATGGGTCCATGCCATTATGACACCTCGGGCAAGTTTGATAAAGTGCGCCTTTGAAGGTAATGATGTATGAGCAATATTTTATGGCAGCTACTTTATCGACACGGTATGAAATGCATTACCACAAGCAGACCTGGAATTATGGGTTCAACACACACACACACACACACACACACACACACACACGTACGTACACACATATTCAATGTAACATAGAGACGCACACACAAACATTCAATGTAACACAGCGATACACACACACACACACACACACACACACACACACACACACACACACACACACACACACACACACACACACACACACACACACACACACACACACACACACACACACACACACACACACACACACACACACACACAAACACATACACAAATTCACTGAAAATTAATTTTGATTTAGTCCCCTCATGAATAACTATATTTTGATAGATTTCGATCCCAAAAGAAGCGTTGCGCAGCTTTTGTTTTAGATTAGCTGACTAGCTTTAAACTAAATTTATAAACAGTACATTTGACCCACCTCGGACAATTCATTTTGGCAACTGTGTGTGTGACAACAACGAAAAAAATGCTTCCCACACACAGACTGTCTGGACTTTTGTTCTTCACTTGAGGGTGGTTGTTATCGCCTGGGTGCATACAGGCATATCTCATCGATCTCTATACAACATGAGACTGCCAGCTTGTGTTTTAATCACAGTACCACTAATCTGTGATTTTCAGGAGGGGCCGTTCCTGACAGATAAGGACCAGTGATGACCCAAGCGTCTGCACGTTATTTTTTTAGGTTGATTATGGCAGGGATAATTTTTCTTGTCAACTGTGTACGCTACATACACATGAGCGCAATTCAGAGAATCTGTAGATGGTTGTGATCCTCCATATTTTTTAGGATCTATGAGGGTAAAAAAAAGATGAAAACCCGTGTGTCTTAAATCGAAACAACCATCGTGAGAAAAGAATGTACCCCGTTTCTTGTCCTCTCCTTTTAATCTAAATGAATCGTACACATGGTCAAACAAATGTGATATAATTTTCATGTTACATTCCGGAATAATCTACACACATTTGAAATTAGATTTTTTTTATATATTACATTAATGGGCACAAATTAATTGGCAAAATAGTTAAAATATGCCAATAAAAAGGTTAAAAAAAATTCCATGAGAAAAATCCAACAAAAAATTAATAAATAATAAATCCCAAACAATATTCTGCCACATTGATTGCTCCCCTGATAGTTGTCCAGTAGGTGGCGTGTCCTTTCTTGCAGGTGACCAAATCAATTTCGATCACCTTCAAATTAGCTTTCTTGGTATGCCATTACAAAACAAATACATATGATACATGCATTTGATTTTGACGTTTTCACCTAACTGCTGTCTCTGTGTTTTACAAAATAGGCCTACTCATGTAGGTCAATATGAACAACTTATCAGACATTATTGGTGATAACCAACCAGGGACGAGAATGACATCACTGTGATGTGGCATCTGACGTCAAAGTAAAAATAATGGCATCAATGAGTAGGCATGATTACAAAATCTGATTGGTGGTCCTTGAAAACACCTAGGTCAATCGCCTGAGATGGAGCTGAAGAGACAGTTATGTCTAAAATAGCTGCTGAATTGATCATGCGTGGGCTTCGACATCAAGGTAAATTTTAGACCACACGCGTCAATCCAGACCGCCATTTCCACCTCCTCCGGTTATTTTACCGAGCTGTAAAACCCAGTCAGGTGTAACAGCACTGAGGAGACCAGGAGACAAAATCGCCATCCTTCCGTCTGGAACAATCCAATCCCGAAAACCACCCTTCATTCGCAACGCAAAGGACAGCCCCTTTCGTATGCAGTCATTGAATCAGAATGTAGTATGGCCTAATTTGTCTTTAGGCTACATGCCATGATAAAATCTTGATGTTTATAGTCTTTCCCGTATATATCCAATCTTGCGAGCAAGCAGGTCTATACATATTTTCAGAGGACTGACAGAGAGAGAGAGAGAGAGAGAGAGAGAGAGAGAGAGAGAGAGTGAGAGAGAGAGTGAGAGAGAGAAAGAGAGAGAGAGAGAGAGATCTTTTGTTGGCTGGCTTTGTTCAACAAATAAAAGCCATCTCCAGAGATGCGAGGAGACATGGTGCGAACAGGGGGGGATACAAAAGCCTCTGCCCGCATACCCTGTGTGGCCTACGGGCTAAATGACTGTGCGCTGCTGACCTCTGGGTAGATGGGAATAGGCAGTGACAGTTCGCCCCCCTTGTTTCTTCGCATACATCCGAATACAGTAGCTATACACACTTGGAAGAAAGGGGGAAATAAAAACAAGGTCGACAAAACATGTCGTTTTGGAATAAGGTTTGTTTTCCATATACAAATAGTCTTTATTAATGTGCAACTTGTGACCTGACTTCAGGAGAAGGGCAGTGTGAGTGTACATCGTATCCAACTTACCGCATATCTTCATCCCCAGCTTCCTCGTACAGCCGTGTGCTACGCCGCACCACGCATCATAGGCTAAAACGAGACGTTCAGGAGAACTATTGAATAACCGACATTTTGATTTGATTATGCTGACTCTCACTCTCGCTTGTGGTGGATGGCTCAGAAGCAGCACGAAATGGAGGAGAAGCGCAGCAGCAGGCCGGAGGCAGGCAGCGTGAGCTCGGGAGGGGTGGCTGTTGGAAGCGGCGCTTTGCTGGGTGTGTGTTTGTATGTATGTGTGTGGGTGGGGGGGTTCAGCTGTAATACTCATTTGAGAATTCTCCGATTCCGCCAGGCAATCAATAGAGGCCATCAGAGAGGCGAGGGGGCTAATGAACGCTGGCACACATCCGGCAAAGCGGCGCTTTAAAATAAACGGCCATGAAATGAGGTCGGGAACGAGTACAGAAATTAATTGGGTGAGACGCGGTGTTTGACTGGCGGAGACTTGCATGATTGGCCGTCCGGCGGCCAGAGAAAGGCCTAAAAAAAGCGTCTAGAATTTAGCATCCAAAGAGCCAAGCACGCCCGTGGGCCTGTCTAGCAGGCAAGCAATATATTTGCAATCAAATGTGTATGTGGAAAATAACCATTAGGAATAATGGAGAAATGAAAACACGCTCAAACATTATGGGAAATAAAAGCACAGGAACTATGTGTATCTTTTTGCAAAATATTAAAACGCAGCTTGTGACTTCATATAAGACTTCTGTGACAATTGTATCGTGCAAAAAAGGATGCACTTGGGATGCAGAGACGAAAAATATGTCCTTTCTGATTGATGGGTTATGGAAGTATATCCACATGCACACGTTTTAGAGACGGGTGACTGGTATGGATTGTGTTGTTGTGGCTGTTTGTGTTTGGACCTCAGGCGGTTCAGCTCAGTTGGTGCCGGCTCGAGGCGTAGCTGTCAGCCCCTTGCCGCGACACTGACAGAGCGTGCCGCCTCAGGTCAGTGCGCGTGAGATAGAGCGTGGCAGGGAGATAATGGCAACATGAGCAGCAGCAGAGCAACACATACACACACACACGCACACACACACACACACACACACACACGCACTCACTCAAACACACACATATATTCAGGCGGTTCTTTCTTTAAAAATATTCACTATAATGTAGTGGAAATAGGTCTGAATTTTACTTTCATTATCGAAAATCAAGGTAGAATTTACAGTTTTGTGCGTTCCTTCAATGAATAAAGACACAAAAGGAAAAGAGGGGAGTCTAGTCATTTTAAGCAATTATGGCATTTAAGTCCTCTAGCTCTAGCTGATTACAGCTCGAACACTGCCACTTCCATTGAAAGAGAACAAAACACGAGTCATTACGAGTGGCTGCAATCAGACTTATTTTCCATTTAATTACACCGAAATCAAATAGCTCCAATACCAGGTGTAATGTATAACTACATTTAAGTAAAGAAAAAGATTGATTTAATTTTATAGAAATTGAAAATAATCAAAGCTGCAGATATATTGTACATAACTAAATTTAACAACAACAACAACACATAATAATAATAATAATACTATGGGATAATAGTATATGACTGTTAATGCTATTAATTATTTGGATTGATAATGATTAGATTAATCATTAAAATTGGGTTTAAAAGCCAATGCAAATACTTGTATTCGTTGCAGTCTTGTTAGGTAGGCTTTATCCCTTCGGATAGGCTGTAGCCTATCCTGTGTCATGGCGTTTTGTATTTTATTTTTAGCAAGTTACCAGGGTAGATATAGTCGCTGCTTCACTTATTAAGTGATGGCACAGTGAGTGCACGTTATTTGTCAGAAAATAGACATTTCACAGCTTAATCTTGTTTTTTTCTTCTCTTTTTAGAAGGGAGTAAACAACCCGAGCCAAAAATGCTTTCATTGTGAGAGAGACCTACTTGTGGATGGTGGTAGTAAATTAGTCGAATTGGGATCCGGGTCGCCAGCGGAGGAGGAAGGTGCTGAAGCCGCCATCAGTTTGCTAAACCGGGACAATACTCTGGAGTGTGCGTGCTGTCACCCTTAGCCAAAACCCGTTGAGCCTGGACCAAGAGATATAATGGAGCGCTGTAAGGAAAATAGAAAGGTTTTTTAGAAACAAACGACCATGTCAGCACAAAACAATCACCCCATGGTAAACCGCGGTGTTAATATATGTATATTATTTCGCAACTACTCGAGCAAAGGAATACGCATTTGGTGAAACAAGATGCATTGCCTAGCAGTTTATGGAAACATTCAGCGTCATTTATTAGAGTATCAATCGAAATTCCAAAATGGTCCTGCGTGATAAATCAGTGTCTCGAACGAGACTATTCGTCTCTCGCCATTCACACAGCCCAACGCTAGCGGGACGGAGGCTCCGTCTTCTGTCAAGTGCAGAAATGTGGTCGGCGATAACATCGCACGCATTCAATTATACGCAGTCTGGAGACAGAAAATGTGCCAGCGGTGGCCATTAATGGGTCACAAGCCCCCTTAAAACTACGAAATCGACTCCCGGAGTTCATCTGGACATCATGCCAAGTTTTGGATGAAGTTTATTTCTCGCGGATGGACAACAGACGCCTCTTCTGTCGTCCTTGGCAGCTAGCTTGCTCTGGGTGTTGCAGTCAAACGGGGCGCACCAGACCGTGAAGTCCAACTTAATTGCCTCAAAGAGCAGAGCGCCTTTAAAAACGAAGTCCATAAATCAAGCCGTATTAGACAATGTTATATGTGCAATGCCTGCAATGAATCGTGTCGTAAAAATATGACATGATAGCACTACCTCTCATGAAACAATTGCCAACAATTAATAACGAAATTAAGTTGTGATGACTTGAATTAGGTTAGTTATTTAAATATTTTCGATGACAGCACAGTCATATTTGATTGATGGTGCTTCGGAAAAAAGGGCTCGAACGATTGATTGACAAACTACCATATCGATTTCCCAATTAAGATGATCTTTAAATAACTCCAGCCAGCGACCATCATTCAATTTCACAGTGAGTGAAAAACTGTGAATGAACGAACGTCCGATGGCGCTTGTGTAGGTCCGATGGCGCTTGTGTAGGTCCGATGGCGCTTGTGTAGCGGCCGTGGAGATCTCGTGCAGGAGATAGTTTGGTGATACTATAGCCTGCATGGAGAATACCAAAACAAATTCCTAGTATCTGTATACATGGCGAAATAAAGTTGAATTGAATTGAACCTTATCATCGTCAGCGCGTGAAATAACCCTATGTTCCTTAAGTAATTTAGTCTTAATTACATTTCAATCACATTTCGTTAAGAAAACAGACTGAGAAATAAGACTTCACAATCGACAGGTCGTTTGTTTAGACACGAGGAAATGTCAGTTAATTTCAAAATTACTGTATTGTCCAGTTCAGACGTTTTATCAGACACGATAAACACGTAAACTGCTTCGTTTACCCCATATCTGAGAGTATAAAGGAATAGGCTGCTTCTAATGTCCTTACCGTAGTGACAGTCACAGGTGTTCTGACTGCTCGCTAGAATCCAACTAGGAAGGCAGAGCCGGAGTAACACCTTATAGCCACGCAGTGGTCAGACTTGAGAAACACTCCCCAAAAATATCATCCAAATATTAATACAGTTGGAAAGACCCATCCAGCGCCGCACCTTTTCCAAGTGAAGTTTGTATCTTTTTTTTCTTCTTTTTGTTTTACCAGAGAAAACCTAAAACAGTTTAAAATCCGTTACTAAGCACGCACGCGTGAGTCAATCGTTCCTCCCCAGGTTTGGAACTGGCCCCAAGTATTGAGCAAATCCACTTGGTACAAAACAGCCAGGCGTGGATCGCAGTTGCGTTTCCTCTTTGGACGTGACTTTTCTCGCAGGTATTATAGTCACTCGTGATTTATATATCAGTGAAGAATCCCACGCACACAGACGGACAGAGGAAATTTGACCCTATGAGCAACACATTACGTCCATAAAACAAAGCCATTCAGTGAAGGAGGAGGAGAAAAAGATGTGGAGAGAGAGAGTGTGTGTGAGAGAGAGAGGGAGAGAGAGAGAGGGAGATAGAGAGAAAAGCTAATGCCTGCAGCCAAAATATTCTTGTTTTTTCAAAGAGTATGTTGTTTCCTTTTTCTCCCCGTTTCTCTTCTTTTCTTTCATTGATAGTGTTTTATTGCGCAGAGCATCATAACAACATTCTGTTTTATGAGTTTGATCATCAGGGGACAACTATCCTGTCCACTACATGGACTACCATCTGAAACGTTAATGTTTATTTTTATTTCAAGATTTTCACTTGAGATGGAGAAAAGACGATCATGGCTCTGAGCAGTTTCCGCTTAATACAATAATCTTCCTTTCCATAGAAATATCTCAGGGTCAGAAGCGACCTGAAGTCCATGGGGTGGCGCCAAAGAATCAATATCCTGAAAACTGACACTCTTGTTGAGGAATGATGGATAGCAACTGCGAATATTAATGTGGGTCCCCATCTTGGTTTTCGTATGGTCATAAATGCTGAAATCCCTTCACTGTGCTTACATCGAAATAATACTTAAACAGCTGTCTATGCCTTGTTTAAATGTTTTCAAACCATCCAACGTGTTAGGCTACCTGTAAAATCAAACCACCTTTTCCAGCAGGGAAACCACTGGTGGAATTTAGACTTTTTAAAAATGATATGTGAACTTAACAATAAGACAAACTACTGAATAAATCGGTCTTCTATCAGATATAAAGAACACCTGCTCAAGGAGGTGATAAAGTCATCTGAATGTAGTGACCTTGTATCTTTCAACGGGTGGTGTTAAACTGTGTGACCGCACACTCAATGTCATGAGAATGTCCTTGGATTTTGTAATGTTCCCTGAGGCCACCGTAAACGCGACGCGGTTGCTCTATTCTACATTCAGCACTTGGACAGCTCCGGTTGGCTACAGGTTCTTGCGAAACTACACGATCCGTGACTTCAGTTATGACGAACGCTGGGCTTCAAACGTTTATAGTGCGCATGTGGCTTACACAATGCCGTTATTTAATTATTTTGTCCTTGAGCCTGTTGAGGATCTCTACCAATAAAATATGTAGAAACTAGGAACATCGTCAGTGTATTTCTCAAATATTGATGTTTATATGCTTATCAGGTATGTAAGTGGTAAAAATTAACATGCAATAACACTTGGTCATGGATGAAGACATCCGATGCCATAGACATAAGCCTATTACAGTGTAGAGATAGCGGACACGTCAAAGTTGTTTCACGTTAGGAAAAACACCTCTAGGTGGCAGCAAAAGATGATTCATTAATATGCCGCTGGGCAGCATCTTTCATCAGAAATCGTTACTCAGCTGCACTGACACTTCAGTCAGACGTCAGACATTATTGCCTAGAAACTATTTACTCTCAGTGACAGATCAACATAGTCAGGAATATCATTTTAACGAATGGGATACCTCTGTCCTTAGGTGGACACACTGTAATAGATAGGTGGAGTATACCAAAGGTGGAGGACACTGAGGAGATACAGAATGAGAGAGACTAGAGAGAGTGACATTCCTGACAAACAGGGTGTCAGTCCAAGTCCGCACAGAAGTGTATTTGAGGATAAATGGAGGAAAAAAGAGTGGGGGCTGGTTTGCACGGTATGTGTGTGTTTGTATGGTAGGTTCCGATGACACAGAAATTCAGTGCAAGTGAAGGTGCAGCAGGATTTGTAGCTTCCCGCAAGTGACGGGCAGCAGGATTTGTAGCTTCCCGCAAGAACAACAGTGAACAAAGGATTGTAAACCACTTGCCACACAAATTGACATCTTAACATTTTTATTACAGAAATCTTAAATGGTGTAAACACGCTTTCCACCACTAAATATGTGTCTGTGTACTCTTATTTTATATTATATGAATAAATACATGTGTGCACACACCAGGCGTATATGGGGAACAGTCAGAGAGAACTGGACAGGGACACAGCTACTAACTAACTAAGCTCCTTACTATGGAATTACTGCTGCTCTCTTACAGCGCTCATGCTCTTCACTTATTTTCCTCTCCTCCTCTTCCTCTTCCTCATCATCCGTGTCTTCTTCAGAGGATGAGGATGACAAGGAACTCTCAGAGCTGTCTGTCTGCCATTCACTAGTATCATCATCATCATCATCATCATCATCATCATGTTCTTCTTCTTCCCCACCACTGGACCCCGTACCTTCTTCTTTCTCTCTCTGCTCCGCTGCCTCTTGTGCTAGTGAACAATTCAAAGACATCAAGTTAGCAATAGAACTTGCTAATAACCTCAATCTTCTCCATACAAAGCCGCACAATAATAAATGGTAACACAGAGTAGTTCCCAGCCATGGATGACTTAGGTGCTGTAACTGGGACGATGTGGCACATAAAATCCCTTTAAAATATTACATGCTTGCCATTATCTTTGTTGTAAGTAAGTACTTCATTACACTTAATATTAATCCTGTGCTCTTAAGTTTTTTCTTTTTTTTCCATTTTATATCACCGATTTACATGTAAAAACAAAATGAGGCAATTAATCAACTTTTAATCTGCCTATAACTTATAACATTGAGAAAGCAATTATCAATTTTGCATGGTTAAAGACCATTAATAGCCATGCAGCTCTCGGGATCAGTAAAAAAAGAGGGATGATTAAAATATGAGAAAAGAGGGGAAAACACAATCTTTTAATTTTCTAATAAAAATGTAAATCACTCAATTTTCAAGCTACACGATACAGTCAGAGGAGCAGAATAAAATGATAGTGGGACTATCAAAACTAAACATTTAAAAAACTATATAGAGTTAAAAGACCCTTTATTACAAAGCTCAGAATGATTAGATCTACAGTGAGAGAGAGAGAAAGTATGATTTGTCCTTCTGACTTACCCATCAGTAACCTCTCCTCAATAAGTGGCAGGAATAGTTTGGCCTCTGGGTTTTCTGGCTCATAAATGAGAACTTAGAAAAGAAGGGAAAGAAAAAAGAAAGAAAGATGAAAAAATAAATAAAAGAGATGACCAACAGTAGCTGAGCCAGGCTGTAGTTAAGAGGTACAAGTACAAGGTATTCAAGACATGCTTCTGTGCAGAGCTATCATAAAGGTAAATGATCAACAATTAAAATTATATTACCACTGTGCCTCAGTTCAACTCAGCCACGGTGCTAGCATCAATCATTAGCAGAGAGAAAACAGCCTTGTTTCTAACGGATGAGGAATTTTTATTGTTTCATTTCAAAGAATTAGAAATATTTTTTTCTTTGCCATCAGTACAGCCAACCATTTAATGTGTAGATTTGTGGTCTGTGAGCACTCATAACTGTTCCTGAGATCTCACACCAGACAGTAACAATGTGTGTGTGTGTGTGTGTGTGTTTGTGTGTTTGTGTGTATGTGTGTGTGTGTGTGTGTGTGTGTGTGTGTGTGTGTGTGTGGTAGACAGAGTGATCATGCATGCGGATATTGACAACTGTATAGAGCCAAAAGAGTGAAAAGTGCGACATATATGAGGACTTTAGCACACTTACTCATCTGACAGAGTTTCTGAGACAGAGGGTAGTCTTTCGCCATCACAGCTCTCAAGAACTGGAGAGAGGAATTCAAAAATATTGTTGCGCCAAATTAAAGACATTTATTTTTTGAAATGCTTGTGTGACTGACGGTGGATAATGCTGCCCACTGATGACATATCCAGCTTTAACTCTTAGGGTATTTCATGTTTGTTTACCTGACAGGAGCTTATAAGCCTGACATACAGGCATGTACAGAGACGTGTGTATTAACACACAACCACAGTCATGTACACAGACGTGTGTTTTAACACACACACACACACACACACAAACACAGGCATGTACACAGACGTGTGTTTTAACATACACACAAACACACATGCACGCACACAAACAAAAGTATGTTAAACTTTCAAATGTGGAACAACTTTATCACTTTAAAAAAAATATCCGTGATTGCCGTATATGTTCTTTAAATGAGCGGGGCTGTGAAATAGGGTGATTGTCATCCTGTCGTGACACCAGTTACCTCAGCCAGAAGCTCTAACGGAGCATCGCGTGCAGGCCTCTCATCCTCATCACCACACTCCTCTTCCTCCTCCTCACTTGGGCTTTGATCTCTCTGAAGTCCGGCCTGGAAGTCGGAAGTGTCACCACTACGAGGACACATCCCTCGCACGGGCCGCGAGGCTAAAGGAGCCCCTGCTGCACCCCCCTGCTCTTCTGACTCCTCTAACACGGCCGACGGCCGCAGGGCTGGGCACGCCAGCCTTGGTGCACCAGCATCACATGCTGACCCAGCTGAAAGTGTTTGCCAACAAACACTGACCCTTTAACGTTTAGCTCACACTACAGACAAAGCTTAACAACATCTGTACAAATCACCTAAGATGATCAAACAACTAGACAGATGGGAGGGAAATGCAGCTCATGGCGATCTGTAGTACAAACTTCTCATTGTGACTCAGAAGATGTGTTTTTTTTTTTTTTTATCCTCTGACATTCTGTGTCATTTTCTATCTGTGTCAGCAAATAAATATCAGACATATATTTAAGGAGCTGTGACAAGAAAAGTGCTGTGTGCTTTGTGACCCACTGCAGAGCGTAGTTTACACACCTAAAACAGGAGACTGAGGCTGAACCTTAGAGCCAGGCTGTTTGACTGTTCCACAACCATTCTCTGTCTCATCTTTATGGAGTTGAACTGGGGATATTGCATGCTCTCCAGTCCTGAAAAGGTTCCATAACAAAGAGGAAAAGCAAATTGTTGGTGACCCCTCTTTCTAGTTTTTCACTGCTATGCCCCATCAGGTAGCACACTGAGCGAGAGTAAGGAGATGCAAATGTAAGAGGTCTCAGAAATCCCACACAAGTGATTCGAAACAATAAGAATATAACAGACCTTGTGTCCATAAATTCTCTACGATGCTTTTCCTTGCAAATGTTCATTTTCAGATGTTAACAAAATAAAGGCTTAGAAATGTAACAATATACATATTCTCAAGATATGTCTCCTTTGTTGTATTTTAAAACAACTCAGTTTGCCTTTTTACATGGCAAACTGTGCTGAACTACAATAATTTAGAATTCAATTCAGAATTATTTAGCCTTTCTTACCCATTCAACTTCGCTTTCGGTGATCTAGTAGCCGTTCTTTTGGAGGCTCTCTGATCTTCTCCAGCTGCCTTTGGGATTGGCCTTGCTGTTGGCCTGAGCAGGACAACTAGCCCTCATTATTGTAATAATCATGGCACCCAGCAACTACAGACAACATCTTAAAAGACTGAATGGAAAGACTTTGAATGGGAAGTGTGCATAACATGGGGATTATCAAGATCACACACAAGCACTTTATTGTAGCCTATTACCTCCTCATTTGTGTTTGGGGTGTGTGGGGGGGGGGGGTGTTCACCGCTGCTTATCTGGAGAATCGAGTTAAGTAGCCTAGCATTTAATTCTGTTGCCATTGAACCTACCGTGATCTATTGTGGACGGACTCATTAGACGCCGGCTCTGTGGAGCAACGCAAACACATGCAAATTAAATTTCCGTTGGGGCTCTAATTATTGCTGGGCCATAAGTGCGATTCCAAAAAGGAGTGTTACATAGGTTTAGCAAGGTTGCGTTAAATATATTATCCTACCTCCAGCACAAACTGCGTCTAACTGTGTGGCGAGCGAGCCCTGAAAAATAAACGCGCACATTCACACAGAGACAGACACACAAACAAAGTTATAGGCCTATAGTAGGACTACATAATACAGTTCGTCTAATTTGACGTTAGCATGTTAACTTTGTGATGGGTTATCCTACTGCCCTAAACAAAAAGCCTACCTTTGATTCAGAGCGACCTTTTGTGGACGTCCCGACACATTGTAACGTTTGTCTGGTTGCAACAAACACAAGATACATCACAACAGTGCATCATCCCATGCACTCCACAACATAGTCACATAACTTGAAGAAAGCCAACTTGATAGATAGTTTCTGATGATTTCCTTCGATAACTAGGCAGGTTACTGGTCGCTGAATAAAGGAGCTTAAACGCTTGCAAGCATGACTTATGTTTATGATCACATACAATTCTTGCTAGCTTGCTAGCACTACGTGGACCAGAGTCAGAAACGGGCGAGACTAAATTACCCACCTGCTCATCTACTCGGCGGTGGTGCGATCAGTGAATCAAACGAATTACAGCTATAGCTGTACTCGAAACAGCTTACTTTAGGATGTGTAACGTCGCTGCAGATCCGTCGGCCCTACTAAAGTTCGACCAATACAAGACGCATCAAACTATCATCAAGCAACTAGCTCCGTAGACAGAGAGGCACAGACCAAGAAACAAAACAAACTTTCGTTCCCATAGCAACTGGTCAACACGCGCACTGCATGTTGAAGTCTACAGCCTGTCAGTAATAGCTAAGCATAGCCGATACGTATCATTTACAGACTAAACAACCCCTTCGGTTTTTCATTAATATATTCTATTTGGTGGAAACAAAGTTAGTTTTTGCTAACAAAGTCTTGTAGAAAGAAAACCTTTGGCTATTTATATACATTCTCTGTTGGAGTGCAAGAGATGTCATATTCAGATGATCGGTTATGGGCTTTGCACGATGTGCGTTGATTATCGACATTCTGCTAAAAAAAACATGAATACAACACCATTGTACACTTATGCATAGTAACATCGAAAGCCCCAGTGACACCCTCGCCAAACAACCTAAATCCACTTTGACTCATTTATAGATTGTAGGCTAATGATGCCATCTTTGGCTGCAGTTCCCCGTTGGTATGAAGACTTGCATGAAGACCAGAAAGAATTATGTATGTACATGTAGGTCTAATGATATATGTTAATTTATTAACAGGTAGAGCTTACATGTGGTGTGGCTGTCATGAGGAGAAATGCGTAGTTAGTTTACATTTGAGCGAAGTAACTTTATTGTTATTCAACCATTCAGTTTCGGGTATTTGGGCTACTTTATGAACTCATAAAGTTTTATTTGTGTTCAGCATGCATTAGGCCTACCGCCCCAGAAAGAGCTAAAATGATACATATACTTTTGTTCAACAAAAGCTTTCAAATATTATTTACAAACTGATAATACGTGACACATTTCAGTATCAAATCAAGCCGTTGTCGTCAGTTGTATTCTACAGACAGAGTAGCCTACTGCCAAATTTGTAGCCAAAAGTTGCATTTCTTCGGAGGAAATTTTTCCAGCCAGGGTAATGGCATACTTGTCATATCTCCATTTGTCAGCTATTGTACAAAGAAAACAGAGGAAATTCGTTAAAATCCGTATAGTGTAAAGTTGTTTCAGTAGTTTCTTGTGTCCTCCCTTTTCACGTGACTGACGATTCGGTGTGGCACTCTGCCCTTCTTGCCCTGGTGTGTTTTCACGTGCTTGGCCAGGTGGTCGCTTCGCATGAAGCGCTTGCAGCAGTCCGGACAGGAGAAGCGCTTCTCACCCGTGTGCGTGCGCAGGTGTCTCTGCAACTCGTCGGAGCGCGTAAAGCTCTTCCCGCAGAACAGCCAGTTACACACAAACGGCCGTTCACCTGAATGCCAACGTAAGTGCGCTTTGAGATGCGAAGTTTTGCCGTAAACCTTTCCACAACCGGGAATGTGACAGATGTGTTGCTTTTTCTTTCCAGGCTCTTCAGTGGAAGAGCTCGGGTTTTGGCAGTTGGGGCACCTGCACCTACGACACCTGCGAGCGCCACTGAGAGACGATTTGGAATGAAAGAGAGCCGCGATTTGTGTCTGGTAGTGCGCAAACTCTGGGTGTCCCAAAACCAAACCCCGCTGTAGTGGGAACCGGTGCGCTGCGAAAGACGTGGAATGACTGACAGGGGCTCCCTGCTGTAAACTCCACCATGGAATATCCTCCCCCGTGGCCTGCGGTAGATGTCTAGATTGCTGTCCATGAACCAGACCCGCATGTCCTGGAACAAAACTTGTCATTGAAGATGCGATTGGCGCTGTCGCAGGCGTGTAAGTTACAGTCGGGACATAGGTGGGCGTGCAACTTGCCTGCAGTGATTGCATGGAGCAAGGCAGCATCTTGACCGGTGAAAAATCATAGGAATATCCTGGGTCTGCTGGTGGGGTGAGAGGAAGAGGAAGTTCGTGATGTGCAGAAAAGGACGACTGGATATGTGTGGAGAGGGGGGATTTTGGAGAAAGTCCCAAAGCGGAATTATTTGTGAAATGACCCTGCGTAACGCCATCGTTACTCCATGGATGGAAGAGTCTTGACGGAGAACTCAGAGTCGTGTCATAGGAATACTGGACTTGGAAAGACTCTCCGGAGCTGGGACTCTGGTGATGGCCAATGCGGTTACAGGTGGCAGCCAGAAGAGCAAGAGGTGAATGTTTGTTGGTTTCCGGTGATGAGTTCGGCGTCCGATCCTGAATGGATGATATAACATAATTCTTTTTGCACATTCAGCGGCCAAAGGAAAAAGTTGTAATGACATTTTACTTTTATTTCCAAATGAATTGTGTGCTTCAAAAGTTGAACAGCACTCTTTAGATAAACGATAAACTTGGTCACATTTAGTTTAATTTCCGCTCCTACCTAGGCTACATATCTGCAAATAGCCAATAACAAATCTGGTGAAAATAGGTTCGTTCCATACTGCATATTGACTATGATGTGAAAGTAATTTGGTTTTTATATAATTCATATATATCACAAAACTCAACTAACCTGGAGAAAAGCTTGAAGCATATCGTTCCGTATTACATCCACTGCTGCCATGGTCACCTGTGTCTTGTATTCTGTTCGAAACCCTTGAAATATAGACCCGTTTATATATTTTTCAACAAAAAAAATAACAAGCTGTCCAATGATCACAGAGTGACTCAGTCTGTTCCAATGTTGTAACTCACGAGATACCCCCGGACCAACTGAAGAGGGTGGAATAGCTTCTTAGAATGTGATAAAGACTTTGGTGGGGCCGCCAGCCAGTAAGAAATAAGATTTATTACTTTGAAGTTTGCCGCTGCCCAATCATCAGAGAATAGCAGCTCTTTTGTAAGGGGAGCGCAGCGCCTTTGAATCCACAAAGCTCCCACGGAGTGTTTGTTGTTCTGGATAAAAGGACTGATTATGAAGGGGGTGGTATGGGGTGGAGATAAAGGCGGGACAATTAATGAATTAATCTCTATGAGCGAAATGTATGTACACAAATAATTGGATTTCCTTGATCAAAGACACCGGAGGCGACGGGAGCTTTCGGAAACCCGGCGCGTGCCCTTTCAGTATATGAGATTAGGACCCACAGTTCACGGTGTAACGCCCTGCTCTTCTGTTTAGACGTCGGGTGTGTCTGTGAACAACTTCATCACACAGCATATCACACAGGAGAAATGACAAACAGCTGTGGAACAAACAACTGCATCGAGTTACCTGTTATTGAGGCCTACTCACTCTGTCTGTGAAGTAGCCTAGTGGGTCATGCGATTCTATAAAGCAGTTCTAAATGACTTTAAATCACATTTATTCTCGTCCTGAGTATAGAATATTTATGCAATTGTGCCATGCAAATGGACATGATTTCCTCTCGAATGCGCAACTGTGGCTGGGAAAGTTAAATCTTTAATGATGCCTTTGATCTGAGGACTGTTTACTTGATCCCCTTTCAGTCGCCTTTGGAGACATTAGATTCCAAAGGCAAGCAGTAGGCTACACTACACTGGAAAGTCACTTTTTCCCTCCAAAGAAGTTTCAAGTTGAAAAGATTCTACAACTTCTGCATTGTTGAGGGCACTTTCTCTTCGGTGCAGTAGTTCATTGGCTATTGGAGTATAGTTTGACATCAACAAAGATCATTATCTCATTATGCATTAAGGAAAGCCACCTGCCATTGACACAGGAGGCAGTGTACTCTGGATAAGATCATTCGCCTTGAAAGGATTATTTTGCTGAGAACTTCCCACCAGTGAAGCACAGCCAGCGACCCCACTCAATGAAGGCACTTTGCAAATCTTAATGATTACAATAAAGAGCCACGATAATTGATAATGCTTTGGGGGATTTTCAGAGAGAGAGAGAGAGAGAGAGAGAGAGAGAGAGAGAGACAGAGAGAGAGAGAGAGAGAGAGAGAGAGAGAGAGAAAGAGAGTTGAGGAAACTAGAAGACAACTACGGGCTTCCAAAAGCATCTCATATTAGAGCAACATCTGTGGATTTCCTGTGGCCGACAACAAAGCTTGGCTCTGTTCACTCTCTGTGCTGCACTTTGAAGTCGTGCTCCAGCAGAATGCTGCCATTGTTCATCCTGCACAACACGTGGGTTCTCCCGACTTTGCTCTCTGTAATTTAAAAAGATTTCCAAGGTAACCCGACACTTCTCTCTTCGTCTATTTTTCCTTTGAGGAAGAGTGAGAGTTCCTCTTCAAAAGCCAAAAGCTCTGTAGCCCAGGGTCATACACTCAGGCTCAATCGTTTTGAATTTAGCGCCGTCTCTGAACTCTGTGTGTGGTGTGGCCCTGCCCTCAAGCCACACATGAACGACCTCTTTCAAACATCTGAGGGCCCAGGTCTGACACACACACACACACACACACACACACACACACACACACACACACACACACACACACACACACACACACACACACACACACACACACACACTGTGCCTTTAAATAATCTCTTTAATGCCTTAATGCCTTGTTTAATTTTATTGTCTGAATAAGACACTTTATGGCAGGAATAATGTGGCCCCTCAGTGCTGGCTGCATAGGGTGGTCTGTCTGACTGACTACGACAACACAGTGGGATGGCAGCCAGTGCGCTTAATGCAAAAAGAGACTGTCGCAGGAACAAAGGTGCTGTCAAATCCAGTAAGTGTTTTCCTGACAGAACGTCAACTACACTGTAGAGAAAGAGAGAAAGGGGGGTGGGGGTGGGAGGAAAATGGATGATTGGATGAAGTCTAACTCATGGTAAGATACACACACGCACACACGCAAAAACACGTGCAAATAAAGAAAAGCGTGAATATATTCACAATCAAATGTGCATGTACATGTAGGTGCAATCACACACACACAGACTCACACATCCATATTTAACCTCACATAAGTTCACAAACACAGCAGACTCGCATGTGTATGCACACACAACTAGACCCCCCCCACACACACACACACTCACTAGGCTCACACTGTGGTGATATTGTATACCCCCTCCCCCTGCCAGTGAAAAACACAATAACACATCTTAGCTGAGGTGCAGTAGCTGAAACAAGTCTGTCCAACTCCCATCCCAAAGAGGCAAGAGCTGGAGGGAGAGGACAGGACTGGAACAGCAGCTGGGACATAGCTGATACTGAGATAACCTGCGCCTTACTAACATCTGCCGTCTCCTTTCATGTATTTATAATACCCTCTTTCATCTCTGCATCTCTCTTTTCTCTTCTGCTCTCTTCATTCATACTGGGTTTTTTTCCCCTCAAAAAGTCTCCATGTTCCACTTCTTGTCCCAAGTTTTTTTTGGGGGTTGGAAAAAAAGAAGGAGAGAAAACTCTGGACAAGTAATTTGAATAAGGCACGAGTGGCAGGCCACCTCCTCAACTATCCTGCCCTTGCCCTCAAGTTCACTCACGTGCTCAAGTTCTCTCAGTCTCTCTTACATACACACACACACACACACACACACACACACACACACACACACACACACACACACACACACACACACACACACACACACACACACACACACACACACACACACACACACACACACACACACACACACACACATACACACCCAACATCTCCTCCAGTTTAACCTGAGCATGCAGGCACCTGCTCTGGGCCCATAGGAGCGTGGGCTATGTCAGAGCAGCCAGTCCTCAGAAGGAGTTCCATTCAGATGCTGTCTTTGAAGCCCTTGGCCAACTAACACAGTCGCCTGAGACAATGCCTTGGAGCCTGTGTCTGCGCGTTTGAAGCTAAAACCCCAAGCCCTCTTCAAAGCCTGAGGATGTTTAAAAAAGCGTGCGAATCATATGTGTTCAGAACAATGTTGAGGGACTTTTTTTTGGTTGTTATTTAGAATAAAATGTGCTACGGCGCTCAGGAAAGATGATAGATGAGGTCCTTGAGCTGATTTTTGTCATTGAAACAATAAAAGGAGCCTGCTGGTTTGATGTTGTCAGAAATAACTGAGGACTTCCTGTGTGTGACCGAACAGTGGGTTGCAAACTTTCACTTGCCATCGCTCTGCTCTTTTGGTTGCTGTGGTTTTCTTTTGGCAGGGTCATTTTATGGTATGGAGGACTGGTAACATTGAAACCTCATAGACATCTCTTCAACCTCTTGGTAAGTAAATAATTAAGTATAAAATTAAGCAAATGGATAAATAACATCTATGACAAAAACCCTAACAGATGTAGAGCCATGGATTCCTTCATTAAATGTCAGAGTTTGTATTTAGTTGCTCGGAAACAGTGGGTGGCTCAGGTACCAACCACTCCCTGCTTTTTCAGAAAACTGCCAGAAAAAAAAAGAATGCACAAAAGTTATCTACAATTTATTTTCATGGAGAGCAAAGGTTCCCAAACATTGATATTCAATTTGAAATGGTCCAATATGACCCAGGTTGCTTTAAAGGCAGTGGACCAAAGCTTATGGAGAAGGAGAACCATAACATGGAAGACCAACCTCTAGAGATGTGGAGTCGTACAGAAATATCCTGGGTGTCACTTATTATGGGCACTTATTATTGTGGCCAGCCCAATGGAACTCTCTGTGCATGGAGAAAAATAAAGGGCGAAATTATTGGGGCCAGCGGCATTGGGGGAGAGGGACTTCTGCTAATGGATTCAGAGCACTTTAAAGAGGCACTCCAGGGTGCAGTGGCGGCCTATTTTACATTGGACTGTTCTTCAGAGGAGAGAAAAGGAACACATAGGCACGTGGTCACACACACACGGACTCATATGCATTTATTGTATAAACACACACACACACACACACACACTCGCACATGTACACACAGTTGAACTGTAATATAACAGGAAACCTTTAATTACTGCTGGAAGAACTAGTGGGGGAAAGAACCAAAGATTTTTTAAGACACACACACACACACACACACACACACACACACACACACACACACACACACACACACACACACACACACACACACACACACACACACACACACACACGCACTTGATCACAGAGGCGTTGTAGCAATTATCCTGAGAAAAGCTCTCCTTTGCCACAAGGGATATTAACACATGTTACCTTATCTTTGGGGGCCGTGGTCTTCAGATCTCTGAGAGGATGTCTATCATTAGTCTCAGTGACATATGCCACGTCCTTCATTAAAGCTCGGCACACATAGATATTCACATGAGAGGCCATTACTGACAGCAACTGAAGTTACAGTGTTCCCCTTCTTGCCGTGTGGGTGTGTGTGTGGGTGAGTGTGTGTGTCAATGTGTGTGTGCGTGTGTGTTTGTGTGTGAGTGTGTGTGAGTGTAAAAGAGGGATTGATCTCACTCTCTTCCTTTCTTTCTACAAAGATCAAAATCAGTCTCCAGCCACACAGTGCCTGGGAAACTATGCAAATCAGCCTTTACAAAAACTGAATTAGTGCACACACACACACACACGAAACACCATGACACTGATGAAAGAAACCAAACACCTGTCCTGCCATCTGCTACAGCCTCAGCTCAGAGAATTTCCTCTGAACTATGAAGAGGCCAACCTGGGTCCACAGCCACAAACTCTCAACCCTCACTATCATCAGCTCTATATGACACCCACACAAACGTGTATTCATCTCCTCAGTCTCTCTCTCTCTTTCCTCTTTCCTCTCTATGTCTTTGTCTCTTTCTGTCTCACCCCCTCTCACTCTCTCAAGCCTTAAGCCTAAAAGCTGGCAATGTACAGCATTCATTTCAATGGAGATGGTCACCATCCCACAAAATTACATTTTGGTTATGCCTAATTTTGGTTTGACCCACCTAAGGCAAAGACTCTTGCTATTCTTCGCACAAGAAGCACACAGGAAGGCAACCAGGCTTTTAATGTAAAACAAAAGGGCAACCGTCAGTCACAGAAAACATGTAGCCATTTTTCTCCGCAGGTCAACAGCACATTTGCTTGGTCCTCACAAAAGACGTTCTGTTTAATTAGCCTACACAGCTCCTTGACATACACATAACCTTACTGAACAAACTCTGTCAGGACAGCCTTGACAAAATTAGCTGTGACCTACCAATCACCTCAAGTCACCACCAACGTCAGCAAAGGGGCAACAGACAAGCAACCTACATTTTCTACACATTCAAACAGGTAACATGGAGGGGCAGGTCTGTAATTATACGTTTGCGGCCGTTTAAGGTGTAATTTCGTCGCAACGTGCGCTTAAAAGCCTGACATGGTATGTCCGAACAGACCGCACATGGCTAAAAACTGCGTTCTGCCTGCTACAGCAGCGCAGAATGACAGGTTTCGTTTCTCTGACTTACCTATGCATTCGTGGGAAGGGCGTGGGAAAGTGGGAGTTTTTGGCAAAATGATGGGAGAAGTCCAAGGAGTTACTACGTATTCCGCTGTATGAATGAAAACTGGGACCTACTTCCCGACTTTTAAAATCAGGTGTAGGCTAATCCAGTCCGTCAAATGCGCGAATAGGAGAAACTCCCAGAAACAATGGAATCCGTTGTCAGAACACCATGTTCTGTAATTTGTACCATGTTATAAACTACCTTTACTTTTGTTTGCCTTTTCTGTGTCTTGCCATGGCTTTGAATTTATTTTAGCAGCATAAATAGTCCAATATTTGTTTTGAGACACCGTATTAGCATGCACATATTTACTGATGCCTAACCTTTTCATTCCTACGTAATGTCGGACGGCGGATCTATGACTCGATTAATTTGCGTCCGTGATTGAATTATACACCTCATTTGCGGACGTCGCAAATTACGTTTAGAGGGCGGTCACATTCTGCGATCAGTCGCAGGTTTAGTATATATTCAACGTAAAATGAAAAGGCACAGCGTTTACTCTGCGCTCTCTAACATTTAGCTCTTCCCCAGTTAGTTATCTACGCAAGGTATGAAGAAGAAAATGTGACAGACAACCAATAACACATTAGGGTTAAAGGAAATTCTCAGATAATCTAACTCAACTGCAGCAGCGTAACAAACAAGTTTTGAGATCAGAGGAATGTTCTGCATCCTCCCAGGATGCAGCTTCTCTGTCTGGACAATTACACTTTGTCACAAAGACTTTATTTATTCATGCTACAGCAAGCCAGTTTTTCTCTGTCGCTGAAAGGAGGATGTGTCTTTCTTTTCCTTTTTTGAGTCCTCCTTGTCTTGACCTTCTCAAAATACAGACAAAATGAGGTGAATGGAGAGGCAGTGTAGGTTTGGCACGTTTTCACAAGAGTTTGATGTGTGAGTATCCTATTACAGTAGTGTGTGAATTAGTATGGCATTTACCTGTGTGTGTATGTGAATATGCATTGCTGTTGAAGAAATGAACCCATGACCATGACACCATAACACTACTCCAGTGATCACTTCAAATAATGGCTTTTATTGTTACATATCCTGGAAGTACATACCATTTCTCAATACTTAACCCACAAACAGCATGTATGAGGGCGCAGGTTAATGGCTAGCCTTGGTTAGCATTCGTGTATCAAACCCATACTCCAATGCACACACACGTGTATTCAGGAGAAGCTGTGTTTTGAGAAGGGCATAGAGTCCCCAAGGGTTTGGTAGATATTAATATAAGTTTTTTTCTCCTGATTCCTTAGACAAACAAAATGCAGGCATGCAGATGCTGATGATATCAGAAGCTGCCGCACGGTTCCCCCCACCTCCTTCTTTCTTCTGATCAAAGTGGCACATAAGGGCCGACAGAGTGAGCATGGTGATTGGCTTTGATAAACCATATCAATTATTCAGCATGAAGCCAGCCGCCGCTGCGTCAGTGCCACTGATAAGGAGCTGAAGGCTCCAGACAACAGACGGGTAGAAAGATCAGAGACCCACCACCCGACCTGAGCAGGCACAGAGGTGGGTGGGCACGCACGGATGCACACACATCCACATCCACACCAACCCCCCCCCCACCCCCCTGCACACACACACCACATGAATTGATGGGCACCCAAAGACAACAGATGGTGCAATGAATGAGACCACCAACATCGTAGCCTGAAGTGGCATTTATTAGGAGACTTGTGTAAGTGAGAGAGAGTTTGTCATTGAATGAAGGTGTTATGTTCATATTACAGACACACCGTTTGCAGTATGACAGTACGACCGGTGTCTGTTTGACATTACCAGGTAGTGTAGGTTGTTATGGTTACAACTGCTGGTTTTGGTGTGGACATGCATTGTGAGAATGTGTGGCAGAAGTCAGTAAAACCTAAACTCACTCCCATGTCGAACTGGATTATGATCATTTATTTATTTCTTTTATTATTAAACACAGTAGAAGGTGTGTAGCTCTGTGTCCTGTGCATGTGTGTGTGTTCTGAGTTTGTTCTATTTGTATTACAATCATTATTTCACAGTAATTACCACTTTTCCAAAATGGCAGTGACTAAAATCCAAAATCCCAAGTCCCTTGTTAGCTGTTATAGTGCACTATTGTTCATAGATAGGTCAGCAGTGCCTTTCAACACATATAAAGCAATCACGAAAATAGAGCGACCCTGTGATTCCCATTGGTTCTAATTCAACATCACCACCTCTATCCACGTCATCATCAGACATGCAAGTGTCTGGCTTACTGACTGGGAAACTATCCCCCGAATGTCCGTCTTCCCAAAAGGTGGAGATAGGGTTGTTCCCCCTGTTAATAAGCAGCTTAGCAGAGTTCTATGTGACAGGACAGATCTTTGGGAGATCACCTCCTCACCTCATTAACATAAGATGTGGATCAGTTTTGGGTCTGCCCTTACAATTTCCAAAACATACAGGCAAATAGAAGAAAAAGGAGCTATACAAAATCTTCACCAGCAAAGATATAACATTGATGTATTAAAAACACGAAACACGGAATTGGACAAGGGCTGGAATCTCAAAGAACAGCACAGGAAAAGGCCTCCGTAACAAACTGGTACACTCATTGTCATCGGTAATTACACTTGAACAAAGAGCCAGTCACTGTAAGGGAAGGCAGAGAGCCACAGGGCTGTGAAATCCATTTTTACATAAAGCACAAAAAAGCACGCAACTGTTCTAGCCTGCGCAGAAGACCAGGGAGGGGGTTTGGAAGAGTGGTGTGTGTGCTGGGGGGGAGTGGGTTTGGGGGTAGGGGCTGGGAATCACAGACTGGGGGACAGGGGTGGGCTGGCTGACTGCTAATGATGTTCCAACCTGGTTGGAGAAAATCTTCAATTCCCAGAGAAATTACTTCAAAGTGCCTGTATCAGCCCTAATTACACCGTGTGGCCTTGAGGAACATTGGACCGGAGCCTTTGCCTCCATCTAGGTGAGGTCTGATTCATGGTAGGCATAATTTGCACCGTATGAATGCAAGAAAGCTGTAAACACACACTACACTTGCCAGGCAGTGTCCTTGACGGAGTTGGCAATGTGCTTTGGTTAACTCTAATAATCACAGCGGGGGGGGGGGGGGTTGTTGTAAAACATTTGATTTGATCTTCTTTGTTTTTGCTTCTCTTACATCTTTTTTGTAGTGCTGATTAGATGCATAACCCTGTGGAGAAACCTTTTATTTTTTTTTATTAAAGCTGTCTAACAAGGAAACTGCTATTCGGCAAAAACTGTCAGAAATATAGAAAGCACATTAGTACTGTATAAGCTCTCACTCTTGCTCTCTCTCTCTCACACACACACAAACACACACACACACACACACACACACACACACACACACACACTCATATAAACCTGCACACACACACACACACACACACACATACACATGTGGGGGTCTGGGAGGAGAAAGGGTACCTTCCTAATTTGGTTGTCTAGCAATTTATTTGTGTAGCCTCCAAACATGTGATGGTTAATACCACCAAATGGAACGCACTATACAGTGATACAGTGAAGCTGCAAGAGCTTATGTGAAGTTTCTCCAGAGAGTTTTCATAAGTTTCAAGTTTCTTTTTTTTTTTTTCGACGACACGTTGCCAATGACCTCTAAGCTCATCAAAGGCGTTTGTGTGAGTGAGTTGCCTAAAGTACACTTTGATAGTGTTCAAAACGGAGTGTTTGATGTGTGCTGGGCATTCAAACCACCACTGAAACACACACACACACACACACACACACACACACACACACACACACACACACACACACACACACACACACACACATCCCCCTGGTAGTAATGCTACTTGTTAAAGTCAGATACCGAGTTGGTAAATAGAACTGCTGAGCACATGGGGATGAGAAAAGAAAGGAATAAACGGGTGGCAGGTATTTTACACAGACAGACAGGTGAGAGGGGGAGTGGGGCTGTTCCGTGGTGGCGGCGGTGAATCTCTGTAGCGGTGGCGTTCCGTACCTGGATGAACGTTAACAGCAGATTACCTTGCCACAAATCTGACACAGCGCGCCGATAAGCACTCCGCTTCTGGATCCTGTTAACGACAGTTCCCGACATTAAGAGGATTGCGCCGACTGACAAAGGCTGTGTTTGCCCTCGTGTTCGCGCGGCGGTAAGCCCCCGTACACCTGTCCTGCACCAGATGTGGCGCGACACTTCCACCGTGGTATGTGGTGGGTACATAGTGAGACCCCCCCCCCCCCCCCTGCTTTTCAAACACACGTTTTTAAATTTGCAAAAGCACTGCAAAACTGATAGCCTACATATTCCGCGCACAAGCATTTTGAGAATGATAATCCCGCTTTGCACACACGTGCACAAAAGCACTTGGTGACACTTAACATATGGCTGTCAAAAGGAAAGCTTGATCATTGATCATTCTGTAAATGAGGTGCACTTTACAAAATGGCTTTTGCAAACACACACACACACACACACACACACACACACACACACACACACACACACAACACACACACACACACACACACACACACACACACACACACACACACACACACACTCACACACACACACTCACACACACACACACACACACACACACACTCACCTTAGGACCATATCCTGTAACATCACGGTAATCCTATACCTGCCAACACCTGACTTGCAACCATTACTCCTTTAAGACCTGGAGTATTTTATCCTACCATGTGTTGCGGTCATCCACTTCTTTCTCTCTCTTGCATTCATTCACTGACTCTCACTTCCAACTCCCCCCCCCCCCCCCTCCTCCACACACACCTCCATGCACCCACTCTCATATTACACTTCTATGGGTGATTTCCTGAAACACAACCCAACCCACCCATGCCCTGTATCACTTTTTACCCGAGTACCCTCGCTCTCCTACCCCTGCCTTGCTGCTCCTATTGCCCCCGTCCCTAGTGTTTTGATCCAAATTGCCTGGCCATGATAACTCCCCCCCGCCCCCACACTTTAGACTGTGTGAATGTAATTGATTGCCTGGGGCAGTGGCCAATCCAAACATGTGTCCTCTTTATGGTGATCTGAGCAGGCGTGTTTGTCCTGCCAGGGTTCCAACACAGAGACATTACAGCCTTTGTTAGACCTGAGGGAGGGAGACAGACAATGCCAGTGTGTGTGTGTGTGTGTGTGTGTGTGTGTGTGTGTGTGTGTGTGTGTGTGTGTGTGTGTGTGTGTGTGTGTGTGTGTGTGTGTGTGTGTGTGTGTGTGTGTGTATTTCTGTGTGTGTGTGTGTGGGATTGGATATTTATGTATGGATCATCAGTGTATTTGTGTGTGTGTGTATTTTTGTGTGTGTGTATGTGTATGTGTGTGTTTGTGCCAGTGCATGTGTGTATTTGTGTGTGCGTGTGTGTGTGATTGGATATTTACATATGGATCATCAGACATGAACATGAACCGAATGTCTCACCAGAGGGATACCCCAGTTATGCTGCTACACTTATTTATACACCAGTACATACATATATAATTAAATCACGTGAGAGCATAAAACAAACCAAACAAGTGACCTCAGAATCATTTTAATTTGTACATTTCAAGACATGCTCTGGCTAGTATTATCTGACACCTTGGCCAAAATGAAAAACTGTACAGGTTTCATAAAAAGACTATGTCAGGTATGAGCCAAATATGGTATGGTTGAGTATAAAACCATACCATCAACCAACATTAATTATTGTGATATTCATTCATTTTGATATTCATTTAGACACTGTATACATTTTTCTGTCTGTCCAGACAAAACAAGACCTGATAGACATAATCAAATAGAAAACTTCATTACCCAGACAGGCACGTTCAGTTAAAACAGCTCGCTGTTGAAGGAAGCCCAAAGTTTAAGATGCTAATGAGCCGAATGGAGAAGAGAACTGTAGTGTACAGTAAAGACAGGAAGTGAGGGGCATCTGAGACATTGGTATGGGAAATGTGTGTTTGATTTGCGCCCTGGCCGTGGTGTCCCACTTGAGTACCCCGGCCAGCAGGAGGACCCAGTAGATTCAGCTATGTTCTCCTGCCAACAGGAAGTCACCCCAAACCGAGCAGCCATTTTTCCCCTTGGTCTATATTTAGTTGACTTTACGTTGGAACAAGGGAAGCCATTCCCTTTCAAGAACAGCAAGTGTCATAAGAGTTTCCAGGGTGACAGAGTTTTATTTTCTTACTGTAATTCACCCAAACAGAGAAAGTGGTAGCAATAATTTCTTTATATCATTTAACATAATGTCATTTCACCTCCCCCACACAAATACAACTGTGGCGGTGGCTCTTGATTTTTAAAACCTCCTCTTTGATCTTCCTCTTCAGGAAATACTGTAAGAGTAATTTCGTAAATGCTGCCTCCGCCTCAGATAAAGAGGATGGAGCAACACTGAAAGGCGGAAGCCTCCTTTGTCAGCCATAGCAGTGTACAGTGTGTCCCAGGCTAAAGCCCTTGGAGAGAGAGACAGAGAGGGGTAAAAAGGGGGGAGAGAAGGAACGATAAGCCGCTCCACTGCTTTTCTCTCTGGGCAAGAGATGAAAGACTGAACAGGGGGATTTTAATAATAATGTAAAAAAAAATCCCACTGAAAAATGGAGCCCAAAATGCAGCGTGGTAAAAAAGAGGGAGAGGAAAAAACTTTCTCTGGTATTCCTGATGAAGTATTCATGTTGTGTGGGAGCAAGTGATGTAGTGATTAAAACAAGACATGTTCTTTAGCAGACACACGTAGGTACACACCCACAAGCACACACACACACACACACACACACACACACACACACAGACTTATTTCATTCATGCACAGATAATTTAAACATGACAAAGTACCTTGAACTCGCACACACAATATCTTCAATTGACACACACACACATACAGACACACACACACACACAGAGAGAGGGGGAGACACACAGAAATACACTTCTCCATGAAAGGTACAAAATCTACGAAACTCCCTAACCACATCTTGCCTGTAGTGACACAGACCCCTGTGGTGTTTGTGTTTGAAAGAGAAGCTGGGGGCTCTCTTCTGTGGCCCTGCTGGGACAGCGAAGTTAGAGCTAGGGATTAGTCAAGGAGAGGAGTTTGATTTAAGATTCATTAAGGAGCAAGGCTTCCTGTGATCACAGGATGTTCTGTGGAGTGGCGGGGACACGGTCTCTCTTGGCCGCCCATTGAAGTACAGAAGTGGAGTGCAGGGAGGAGACGGAATGCCGAGAGTGTGTAATTGTGTGTGTGTGTGTGTCTGACAAGAGTGCTCATTAGAGAATGACAGGGATGACACTCACAGGAGATGAGGAGATGTGGCAGAGTGTGTGTGTGTGTGTGTGTGTGTGTCTATGTGTGTGTGTGTGTGTGTGTGTGTGTGTGTGTGTGTGTGTGTGTGTGCATGGCATATGGGGACAGACCTTTACATGCACACACACACACACACACACACACACACACACACACACACACACACACACACACACACACACACACACACGTTACGTACAAACATTCTGGAAAGACAGTTACTGATCTTCTTGATCATCTTCCACTACCATCTTCGGTCACTAATGACCTCTAGTTATTATTGCCAGTCCATGTGCAAAAACACGATTTAAATTTTGTTTCCAGTATCCCTTTCTGTTTCTCCTCTCTCTCTCTCTCTCTCTCACACACACACACACACACACACACACACACACACACACACACACAAACACTTATCCTCAAAAAAAATTACCCAAACAATAGAACACTACACTTTCAAAAAATTAAAACAAATTTTAAATAAATCCACTATGAACTGCACATCAAACGTCACACCCACTTAGTGTCAAAATGACTTCTGTGATACAGGCAAACCCCAAAATGAACGAGAGAAGGACCGTCTTCAAAGTGAAGGACCAGGCAGCTCAGGGACCGTGAGTAATTAGAGTTGACACGTTAAAGCTGCGTTTCCTCCGGATCTGCTATTAAGTACCAATATTAGCATTCTGACAGCACGGCAGGCCTAGGAGTTCATCAAATTTAACGAGCCGCTGAACGTGAAGAGATGAGCTCGCACTGTACAGTGCATACCTGAGTGTGTCAATTCATCATTACGAGAGCAGAGAGGCTGGAGTGTAGATTTGGGGCTCTGAAGATACACACACACACACACGTGGGCATGTACAGACACTTTGTCTCTCGCTCCATCTGAGCAGCACTGTGGGACCTGAATTACTGGTGGTAATGTCATACACACACACACACACACACACACACACACACACACACACACACACACACACACACACACACACACACACACACATTAGATACACACGATCACAGGAAGGTAAAGACAGAGAGTGGAGATGGACCTTGTGGGCATCTGGGATTCACTCATTTCCCCCACAACCTGTAAAGAACCACTATTGTGTTTAACACAAGCCAAATCCATTACAGTTATAACATAACAACTCATAACAACCTCTGCTCTCTTTCTCTCTCTCTCTCTCTTTTGTAGAAGTGAAGAAAAAAACACAAAGATACCACGTGAGAATTAAAAATTTTGGCACATGAAATTTAACTGTAAAGGGTTTGTCATTTTGTCATCTTTTCCACCTACAAATGAAAGACAAATCAAACTGTTTTAAGTGAGCTGGTGGTCAACACTGTACAATGAGAATAAACCACTGATATTTTGGCTCATGCTATGATTTGCGCAAGCCTTCTATCTATCAAACTAGATTGAATAGAAAACTAACAACAATTTCCTAATTAAATAAGAATATTCATCAACAGAAAGATAATGATTTCTCTAAGTGACCCATTTGAAGAATCTGGGCTAAATAGGAATTGTACATGACTGTAAATGAGATGGATTTTTCACTCACATATGAATAAAATATGGTGTACTGTTACATATTTTCTCATTAGAATTCTCGTTCGGTCTCTTTCTTTCTCTCTTTCCCTCTCCACATTCCTAATCATATCCTTCACTGACTACATTATGGAAGAAAGTTCTAGAATAACAAATGGACCCACTTACTGAATTAAAAGTTGTTGTGATCTTCCAATAACCACCAGTCACTTTGTATTAACGCTCTTCTCGCCTTGACTTAGATCAGGAGGGGAGAAACTTCACAGAAGTTTTACTCTCTTGTGGCGCATCTCGGAAGATCTCACACTCACATTTGTCCCGCAAACAAACATCACAAGTCTGAGGCAGCTCTGTACACACTCTGTACACACACCTATGACAAAAGGGTCAAAAGCAAACCAGGGCCGAAGAGCTGGTAGACTTTAACCCATGTTTCTTCTTTCCTGCTTATTTGCTTCTTACAGTCAGTGGACAGTGGACAGTGATGGCAGACAAGGCAAGGCAGAGACTTTTAAAAACTTGAAAATCATTATCTCATCCACAAATGTTTTGCGATTGTTATTGTGGATACTGTTAATACATTGAAAAGCGAATGTGTCGCATGTAGAATCGTGTGGAATGTGAGGTAGAGCTGTGATTTTTAAGGACATTTTGTTGAACAATGTAGAACACAATTTTCGCCTGAATAGTATGCTTTGTTGACTATGGGCTTTGAGGATTGTTGGGTTTTATAGTGAGTGAAATGAGTCAAAGGGAGGCAGCAGAGAAGGAATGCAGATTAACATACAGACACACGCACACGCACACAAACACACACACACACACACACACACACACACATACACACACACACACACGCACACACACACACACACACACACACACACACACACACACACACACACACTCACACACACATGCACATACTCACACACATACACGTGTGCAGTGAGAGACAGGGGATGTTCACATTGAATACTGATTTGTAAGAGAATAAGCCAATTGAACATTCATTTAGCATGATACACTCATTGCCTTATTTTCACACACACACACACACACACACACACACACACATACAGACATACACATGCACACTTGCACGCTCCCATGCACGCACACACAAACTTACATACACACACTCACATCTCTCTTCCTTTAGAGGTCACCTTGTGTCTTCGGGGATGGGCCATTACAGATGGTGATGGACAGAATACAGATGAGTGGACAGGGAAAAGAAAGAGAAGAAAGTCAGAGTGACAGAGAACACGGTGTTTATGTGTCTCTTTATGAAAGATCTGTTCTGGATCGATGAGCAATGACTCAATGACTTTCTCTCTCTCTTTCTCTCTCTCTCTCTCTCTCTCTGTCTTTCTCTTCTGCCTCTTTCATCTTCTCTTGTCTTCCTTCCTTTAGTAATGCACAGATTAAAAATGTAACAGGCCAGAGTCTATCCCACAGAATTAGCCACACTGTTATTTGAAGGTCTGAGGGAGAGACCGCTGGTGTTTGATCAGGAGGTCTCCGACTCCTTTTGTGGCAGGGGTTGACAAGATAGCGCTACTTCACGCATAAATTGAACATGTGTGGAGTGTATGAATGTGTATATCCACATACGACGTGTGCATTCGTGTGTGTATGTTCATATATGTTTAATGTGTGGGAGTGTGTGAGGGAACAGTATGTAGCTCAGAGGTGTGATGTGTGAGTTCATGGCTGGATGAAATAAACCCCCTCTTATTAGATCAATCTGTGAGTCTACTCTGAGCATGTATAGCCTGGAGATTACTATGTTACTGCGGCAGCAAAAGAGACTTAGATTTCAGGGCTCTCTCTCATTCTCAGCTTGTCTCTCTCTCTCCCTTACACACACACACACTCACACACACACACACACACACACACACACACACACACACACACACACACACACACACACACACACACACACACACACACACACACACACACACACAGACCACCTCTCCAGGGTGTAGTTATTGACTCTCTGACTTAATCCAGGGTGTGATTGCCTTTCATCTCCAATTGACCTTAGACTCCCATGTGAAAAGCAGCTTGGGCTCAGAGGTCATGCACAAAAAAGACTCCACGCCCAAGAGAACCACCCACACTGCCCAACCAATTGGAGCACAAACATTTTGAGTGATTGACAGCTTTAGCACCCAATAGAAAATCATCGCAATTTCTGGCACTTGCTAACAACAGCAAATGCAAAATCAGTGCAATACTTTTGTTCACATAATAGTAATGTCTGACAGGAACATGTGCTGAACAATGCCTGTTAACAAATCCATGTGAACACACGCACACACAGACGACCTGTTTTTGCTTTGTACCTTACCTTCAATGACAAATGCCAGAGACGCACTGCCCCCTATTGGTAATTACAGGAACACATACACACACACACGCACATACACACACGCGCACACGCACGCACGCACACACACACGCACACACACACACACACACACACACACACACACACACACACACACACACACACACACACACACACACACACAGAATAAATGTGTGCAGTGCTAACCCATGCACTGACTCAAGGCTTATAGATTGGTTGACAAAGGTACATGTTTATGTAACGCCCTTCCTCCATATTCCAACCAGTTTGATTGTCAGCGCTGCTTATCTGACTGCATAGCATCAGTTATTTATGTCTGCAGGCTGGATTAGATTTCCTAGCTCTTGGAGTCTATTCCTGAAACATTGTTGAACTTGGATGAGGAAACAACGTGTTTTGTCAGATTTATGACAGTGGCCAGCAATACTGAAGAAGCCTGTCCATTCACTGAATTTCTCTAAAATAGTCACAGTCTATTGATTTTATCATAATATGGGTGACTGATGCCACTGGTGATGCGGGCACCATTATTATCATGCTTTATTGGCCTTTAAAATGTCCTCAGCCTCTGTGATGAAAAGAAACCGTATATGAGAGAGGAAAAAAAATTGAAAAAGTTCACTGGCATATGGATATTGGCAAACACACACACACACACACACACACACACACACACACACACACACACACTCATAAACATACACACAGACAAACAAACAATCCGATGTGTGGCACTCTTAATTCATCAGGCCTCCCCTGACAGGCCTGGAGCGCTCTGACGAATGTGCAACTAACACGAATAAATGAGTCAATTACCCGGCATGGCTGCGTGTTTGCATCTCCGCTGCCTGATGTTTTCATTATAAATAATGAAATAACGACCGCGCGCCGTTCAATCAGCCCCAGTGCTAATAATGACCACAACATGGAGCAGGCTTCAAATCAGCCCGTAAATGGAGCATCTCCTTCACAATGACTTTCTACACACACACACACACACACACACACACACACACACACACACACACACACACACACACACACACACACGGACATATACACATACACATACACATATACATACACATACACATACACATACACATACACATACACATACACATACACATACACATACACATGTAAGATATTGTCTCGCTCTTTTGCACACACACACACACACACATACACACACACACACACACACACACACACACACATGCGCGCAGATGCTGATGACACACTGAGATGGTAGTGCGGTGAAAGGTTGAAAACTCAACAGCTTGCGAGGGCTTACAAACATTCCAGCAGAGGACGTGTGTAACACACACACACACACACACACACACACACACATCCATTTATTAAACAAAATGACAGAGACTCCCACCTCCCCAGGGTGTAAATTGTACCTCCCCTCACCAATATTCTTCCAGGGAGCCTTGAGTCCATCGCTGCGTCTCTCCTGGAACATATTACACAGGACATAACACAGGTCCTTCTGTCCTTTATGCATGCGTTACAGAATTGGACGAGACAAGGAATCCATTTCAGCCATGAAGTCCACACACCCTCAATTATGGGTGCATGGCCAGTTTCAGGGACACCATGAGATTATCACCAGCAGGGCAATTACATGGCAGCTGATATTATCTCTTTTATCTCTTTTAAGAGGTATCAGTTCTGTCCAAGGGTCCCATGATTTCAACCTTACTGTTCAGACACCCAAAAGGATTGGTTTGATTTCACTTAATTAAATACATAAACTAGAATAAAAATCCTTGACATTGAGTTTTATGCCACGAAAGTTTACTGTGCATGTCATGATGGTTGATTGCGCTTTGAAATATACATCTTTCAACACATATACATCTTTCATCTACAACTGTGGTGAATTGCAATTGCATAGTTTCTGCCTTACTTCCAGGCATGAGTCAGAAGAGAGGACGTGCATATGCTCACATACACAAAGCACTTGCATACACAAGCAAACACACACAAGCAAACACACACACACACACACACACACACACACACACACACACACACACACACACACACACACACACACACACACCTCTTTGTTTGTTTGTTTGCTTTGGCCTTTTTGTTTGTTTGTGCAGTTTTGATAAATGGATCCACGCACATTATGCTGAGCAGAGTTTTACAGATGCTCCGTTTGCCACCCAAAACCCAGGATAGAGGGGTTCAGTGAATGTGGTCTGCACAGTGTGGAGGAGGGTCGTTGTGTCAGAGATGCTGTAGAAAGACAGAATACCCGCCCTGTGGTCCACATACACTCCCATTCTGGAGCAGGGGAGGGTGAGGAGTTCAGTTCTAAAATTATTGTGCCGTAAGGAACATCTTCCAGGATCACAATCCAGCCTCCATGACTGATTATTATACCCAAACCGACATTCAAGAAAACCTCCTTTCCTGCTGACGCCTTTGTACGCTACAGCGATATCCACCCCAAAAGTGTCTTCATGAGTCCACTCAACCTCCCAGTAGCAGCAGGCAGAAACACCCTGCACACACAGCACCTGAGACCACACATCAAATCTGTCCGGATGATCGGGATATGGCTGCTCCTCTCCACGTGTAGCCCTTCTGTTCCCCTCAGACAGAGAGAGGGATCTGTGTGCCGTGTTTGGATCCAGTGTCAGCTGACAGGAATCTGATGAGAGTTACAAAAAAGAAACAAGCTAACATTGTACATGTACTCTTTCTCTTTATGAAGACAAAAACATACACACAGACCATCGTTTTCTCCTTCACTTCCTTGGGTTTGACAGGGCCTCTCTCTCTCTCTCTCTCTCTCCCTATCTATGGTGTGTTAGGGGAGCTGTGGTGTCAGTTGGGGTGGATGGGGGCCTAATAGTTCAGCTTTGAGTTATTTTGGTTGTAGTCACTATCACTGATACGATCAATTACATATTAAAGGGTGTTTAAAGTTTAAAGCTACCGCTACCTCGGCCGGGCCAAAAACATCGTCAAAGACACATCACACCTAGGCCACCACCTGTTTACTCTCCTGCCCTCTGGCAGATGGTATTGGTCCTCCAGAGCAAGGACCACGTGTCTAAAGGACAGTTTTTTCCCTACGGCTATGAAAACAATAAACTCAAACAAACACTAAAATGTGCAATATTAACACTTCAGTCACTTTATTCTACGCTTATGCCATCTCAGTCACCTTATTCATGTGTATACAAATTTTACTCTTTTTATATGCAACGTACCTCAGGGGGAGTACTTGTACTCCATACCTCTGCACTTTGTTGTACTCTTAATCTGTTTTAGTTTATTGTATTGTTGTGTTGTTATATGTTGTCCCTCATGGCACCATACAATAACAATAAAGTCACACACGCACACACGCACACACACACACACACACACACACACACACACACACACACACACACACACACACACACACACACACACACACACACACACACACACACAGACACACACACACACACAGACACACACACTCTCTCTCTCTCTCTCTCTCTCTCTCACACACACACACACACACACACACACACACACACACACACACACACACACACACACACACACACACAGATCATGAGAGTGGTTTGGGTTACTCACACTCTATTAACTCCTCTCTGCTTTTTGGTTCCAGCGGCAGCACAATCTGGATCTGTGCCACTGGTCAGTGACAGACAGATTACAAAACATACATGATTACAAAACAACTACATAACAAATCATTAAATGTGTGAGCTCTTAACCATGTCATTCCATCATTTTCAAGTCTGACCTTTAAATGTTTTAGAATCCCAAATTCATCAAGAGCATCAGATATGGTTTTCCTTTTTATTTTGTCTAACCTTCAGCAAATATCTTCTCCATCTTGCAGGTTTCTTCCCCTTTCAGTGCAGTGAAAGATTCCTTCAGGTCCTCAAATGACAGGTGTGGACTTAGTGTGATGCTAGGTGAAGCCTTAGATACAGGAGCAGTCTGGAGGGCCTGGAAACTCTACAGACAAAATTCAGTCAGAGATGCTAAGCGGAGAAGATGGTGAAACATTTTTTTTTAAATATTTATTTTACTTTTTATATATTTTATTTTATATATTGTTTTTGTGTGTAGTACTTATTATGTTTTTATGTTTATTGTCTGCCCCAATATGCCAAAACAAATTCCTGGTAGGTGTAAAATTACTTGGCAATAAAAACAATTCTGATTCTGATTCTGATTCTGATTCTGATGATGAGTGGAGCTACCTGGATGAAATGGACGTGGTCCTCCTCACGTGAGAGTTGCTCTAGTTGAGCGTCTCTTCTCCTCAGCTCAGCGATCTCCTGCTCCAGTTTCTCCAGGATTCCTTCAGCTCGACTCACTGCTGCCTTCTGCTGAGCTCTGATCAGCTCTTTGACTTCAGAGCGCCTTCTCTCAATGGACAGCAGCAGCTCAGTGAAGATCCTATAACTGTGCTCCTCTGCCTCCTCTGCAGAGTGCTGTGTAGGCAGACAGAGAGGGGTCCACGTTAAGCTGCAGACTCTGATCAGATGCTTTTGGACCAGAAACTTGGAGCCAAAAGTGACTCAGGTGTGGGGGGTGAGTGACACTGACATTGAGTAACGGTTGTGGAATTCTTCTGAAAGAACTCAGTACTAACTTTGAAAGAGGCCATAGCCTCTGCCAACTCCATCATCACTGTCTCCCTCTCTTGGATTCTCCTCTGGAGTTTCTTCCTTTTTTCCAGGAGTTGATTCTGTTGTTAGGCAAAACGATAGGCAATACTTTATCAACAATTAATCATGTTTTTGAATTGGGAAAAAAACCTTTTGCTTTTGATTTGGAAACTGGACATTTTATATCAACAGCAGAGAGATTTCAGAGTTCTTCTAGAAAAGAAAACCTTACTGGATACCATTCTGTGACATAGCATACTGTATGTTGGATACTATTCTGTGACATAGCATATGTTTTGTGGTGACTCATTTCATACAAATTTAAATTACAAATGACAAAAATGCCACTTTCAAGAGAGACTTTACCTGTTTCTCGGGCCTTGCTACTGTTGCTAAGACCATATCATGGCCTCTGTGATCTTCCATGGTGCACAACACACAAACACACTTCCAATCAGTATAACAAAACATCTCAAGGACCCTGCCATGTTGAGGACAAATCTTGTTTTGTAGATGTGTGGCTTTAACCAGCAAGTGCTTCTTTAAGGCAGCATGTTGATAGTGAGGTTGAACATGGGTTTCACAGAAAGACACCTGACACACTAGACAGGATTTGACAGCCTTGTGTTTTCTCTCAGAGCAGAGGTCACACTGCACGTCTCCTGGTCCAGCATAGCAGGGTGCAGGACGAGCAGCCTGGATCCCAGTCGTCTTCATTTTGTCCGTCAGCTCGGCTAACATGGTGTTTTTCCTCAGAGCAGGCCTTGGGCTGAATCTCTCTCTGCACTGCGGACAGCTGTACTCACCCTTCTGATCTTCCTGGTCCCAGCAGCCACTAATGCAGCTCATACAGTAACTGTGTCCACATGGAATAGTGACTGGATCCCTTAATGGGTCCAGACACACCGAACAGCGGAACAGATCCAGATCCTTCAATGAAGCGTCTGCCATGTTACTCAGCTTCAGTAATACGTGCAGAACCACTAAAGTGGAGACCTTGTGTCTCAGTGTGCGTTTAGCTGATAATGCTAACGGGCCTCCTGGCAGAGTTCCAGAACACTTGAGGGAGAGATGATAAGAGGAAGGGCTGTGACATGCTTGGTCTCTCACACTTCTCTCCCTCTTTCTTTCTTTCTTTCTTTCTTTCTTTCTGTCTCACTGTGTGTGTGTGTGTGTGTGTGTGTGTGTGTGTGTGTGTGTGTGATATTAGCTCCTCCAGTTTTATCAATCCAGTCTTATGTCATCAAACCAACTTGTTAATTCTCATTTTATTTTTATGTTCACATGGCATGGCATGTCTCACTTGAATTAGCTTACAGAGTGTCCCTCTTGCAGAGTTCTTCTACACAGTGTTTTAAGGCAGAGAGAGAATTCTGCAAGTCCTCGAAGGATTGTTGTGGATCAAGAGTGATGCTGGACAAACCGTTAAATGTAGGCAGCATGCCGAGGCCCTGGAACACCTACAAAGGATATGTTAGAGAGAAAAGGAGTTCACAAGTGGATTACTCATTTCTGTTTGGATTCACAGGTAAAGATGTGAGACATGAGTCAGTCGAGTACCTGGATGGAATGTTCGTGATCCTCCTCATGTGAGAGCTGCTCCAGCTCAGAATCTCGCCTCCTCAGTTCAGCGATCTCCTGCTCCAGTTTCTCTTTCAGCTCGACTCACTGATGCCTTCTGCTGGGCTCCGTGCTCCTCTTCTTCCTGTGCTGAGAGCTGCAGAGAGACAGACTCCCTGGGGTGTGCAGGTAGACTGAGAACAGAAGCTTAACCCTTTAGATTTTTTTCACTTTGGTATAGTAGATATAGTAAATATATTCAGCACATTTCCTTAAACCTCTTTTAACGTAGAAAATGTGTACTGTGTACAAACATTTTGCAGCTGGGAATGGAGGTGAATTTAAGTGTTGGGCTTGATATCTTTCCTATAACAGATCACACTTCATCACAGACTAAATCGAAAGAAGACACTCAAAACCATGTGCCTTTCCTGCCTCTGCAATGCATCGATCCCTAACCCAGCATAGGTTTCCTGGCTCCAATCAGTTCCGAATTTCTGATAGCCAATGTGTTTCATTTCATTTCTCAATATAGACTGGGGTGAGGGTGTGGGAAGCCTTATATTGGAGTTACTGGAAAGAGAGAGGAGACGATTGAAGGGTAGCATGCTCATCCACTCCACACGGTCTGTTTTGTCCACTTTCTCTTTGACCCGCTGATGCTTAGTACATACAGAATTGACCTAAAGAGTCTGGATGTGGGCTTCACAAAAACACACCAGACACACCAGAAAGGTAAGTCATGGAGGATGAGTCTAATGGTCTCCATTCTGTAAAAACCCTTATCATCAGTTAGACCTGTTAACATATTTCATGTTGAACATCTAACAAATTGTGTCATCAGCACATCAGTTGCTGCCAATATGCCAATAATATGTCAAGACTGGAGAGAGAGAGACTGGCTAAATGGAAATTGTGCTTGTCTTTCTATGTCTTGTCTTGTGCTTGTCTTTCTAAATGTTTCTTTGTGTGTATGATGAGGTAACACACAAATAACAGTGAAACCAACCAAACACACATGCACACGCACACACACACACACGCCCACACACACACCCTACGGCCCTTAGTAGCTGATATCCTGTCAGGGGGCTGGAGGATGTTTGGTGTATCTCAACCAGGGCCTGTATTTCTGTGTCATTAAGAGAGAAGACTGTGCCATGTTGAAAGCAACATGAAAAATGGATAACTGAGTAACACAAAAGTGCACACACACTTACCCATTTGAGGATGCCTTTAGATAACTCCCATGCTCACACCAGACAAGTACAAACTGCTCCAAAAACATCCACATTTTTTCTGTCCGTATTGTTAAAATGTATGGGGGACAGCCCAGATCACACCCCCACACAAATACACACACACTCACACACAAATAAACACACACTCACACACAAAAACAGACAAACACACACGCACACATGCACGCACACACACACACACACACGTAGAATACAGAGGACAGATGACATGTTAACAGAATCATTTCACGGTTGACTGACTCTGCTCTGACACACACCCAGCATCCTCTGTGCCAGCCGGCTCTATTCATAAGATTTATACACCGCGACCAGCACACACTCTCCTCCTCTCTGCCTCCCTATTCTCTGTCTCACTCTCTCACTGCCTGTCATGTGTATCTCTATCTCTCCGACTCTCTCCATTTTTTGTATCTTTCTCTCATGTACACACTCTCACTTTGTCTGTCTCTTGGTATATATCTGTATCTCTGAAAGCCATCTCTGTCTTTCACACACACACACACACACACACACACACACACACACACACACACACACACACACACACACACACACACACACACACACACACACACACACACACACACACACACACACACATACTTTCATACTCCATATACACAAACACACAACTCTCACAAATAGGAAAGGTCGAAGATGTTTCCATCAAAACCAAATCAAACAATCTCACTTAAAATCTCTCTCTCTTGCTCTGTCACTCCCTCTTCCACTCTTGTACACACACACACACACACACACACACACACACACACACACACACACACACACATACACACACACACACACCCACGTATTGCAATTCAATGGCAGGGGGCAGGCTTGAGGCATCAAGAAGAACGGAGCTAATTTCATATGCAAATTACAATCAGATGGCCATCTGTGGGAAATATCAAACCTTAATTGCTGTAGTGTCTCCTTGATGAATATCTAGCTCATCAAAGTACGCCGACAGGCACCCAGCCGATTGATTCAATACGGAATTCCACATAGAAAAAAATATTTTTTTCCCCCACCAACACTCACAAAAGGTATCACAAAAAGGTCACGACACCAAGACACATCAAAGAAAAATTATGATGGACAACTAATCAATTAATCAATCAATCTATTTTGCTCTCTCTCTTTCCTTTTCTCTCTCTCTCTCTCTATTTATGGTATTATCGTATGGTATGTTTCTATGTAGGTATGTATGATCCCTGTTACTGTTTTTTCTGTTTTTCTCTCACACTCAGTAAGCTCTCTGTAGTGGAACCGTGTGTGGTGTGTATATGTGTGTATATGTATATAGAGCGCCCTCTGGTGTTGGACTTTGGGACGGTTGAGTCTGAGCTTCCTCGATCAGAAAAATGGATTTGACCCCAGGTTTCCAAATAATGTCATCTCTAGCTCTGAGAAATGAATACATTAAAATGCTTTGCACATATCAATATTGAATGATGACCCGGTAGAAGCCAGGCAAGCACCTAAGGAGTTATGAATCATCACTAAGAAGGGTCATTTCATATGTGCCATCTCACACATATGAAGACAAAGTACCTATGGTTGAAGAGCTCAGAAACAATGTGTGTGCATTTGTGTAAGTGTGTGTGGCAGGTTGTTGTAATGTATGTGTGTGTATGGGGACATACGCTGTATAGATCATACATGTTTTAGGTGCAAAGGTGTGGTAAAAAAAAGTGTGTCTTTCTGTGTCTGTTTATTGTGTTAGTATGGGACAGTATTTGTGTTTGCATGCACATTCTGTTTCATGCGGGCATGCGGGCATGCGGGCATGCATATGTGCCTATTCATGATTTTTAATCTGTTTACACTAATGACCTTTGTTTGCAGCATTTGATTTGTGAGTCAAATATGGGGTCTATCAGAGGCATGTGTTCCCATACCAACCAATGACAAAATCAGTAGAGGGTTGAATGACAGCTGTGGGTGGGTTTCATGCTTATCTCAGAGTGCAGAGGCCCTCTACAATGGCCAATCATTTCTCTCCATTACTCTCCCTCTGACAATGCAAGCTGCAGACAACAAGGTTACTGTCACTTTAATTGCCTTTCCTCAGGCTGCCTATTATCAAGCACACAAGCACACAAGCGCACACAAGCGCGCACACACACACACACACACACACACACACACACACACACACACACACACACATACACACACTGTATCTTTCTTTCTTACACAGATACACACACACACATGCACACATATTTCTGAGACAGCATATTATCATTTAAATGGGGATTGGTTAGGGTGCAATTTTCTCTCTCTGGATCAAACATGGTGGAAGGTCTGGAGCAATAACCAGAATTTACAGCTGAATTCTCTCTGATCATATCTGTGGGCCAAGAGTGTAGCGACTGATACTTTACATGTGTATGTGAGGGGGAATATTTTGATGTGTGTGTGTGTGTGTGTGTGTGTGTGTGTGTGTGTGTGTGTGTGTGTGTGTGTGCAAGGCATTGATCTGTATATGTGTGGGGGCTAAGGACAGACTCCCAGCTATTAACCTTGGGCTGACCTCCCCTGTTATCTGCGTGTGTGTGGGTGTGTGTGTGTGTGTGTGTGTAAACTAAGCTATAGACACACACACACACCCACAACCACACACACACACACACACACACACACACACACACACACACACACACACACACACACACACACACACACACGTTATGACCAAGAAAATGGTATGAGGAAACGTTAATGCCTGAAGGAGAATATTTTTTTCAGTTCCAAACCAGCAGAATTACGCTCACGTAGTACACGGTGCAATCTGTTTCTGGGCGTGTAGCTAATTAATCAAGCTGACTGCTCTTTAACATTTATGCAGATTGTGGGCCCAAGTGGGCAGGCATGACCTCAGCTGATGACACTCATGGGTGCCTCGTGTCCCCTGATGACCAGACCCCAGTGTATGATTACTCCAGATGAGGAGGGACACTTACTTTACCAGCAAGGGTCTGTGCACAGTTTTTATACTTTAAGACTTTACCATCACGGCCACACATTCACATGCATGTGTATATATTTACACACACACACACACACACACACACACACACACACACACACACACACACACACACACACACACACACACACACACTCCTTCTCGCTCACACACTCACGTACAGACATAAACTGTTTGTCTCCATCCCTCACACACACACACACAAACTCACACACATGCACACACACACACACACACACACACACACACAAATACACAACAACATGTATTTGCCCCGGGCAAAGCCATTTACCTAAAACACATGTTTGTATTCATATGCAAAACACCAAGTAACTCATTTTATGTTTAGCATGTAGCCTGCAGTGGAATCAAAGTTTGTATAAGTGTGTGTGTGTGTGTGTGTGTGTGTGTGTGTGTGTGTGTGTGTGTCTGTGTGTGTCCATTGAAGATAGTGTGTGTGTGTGTGTGCATGTGTATTTGTGTGTGTGTGTGTGTGTGTGTGTGTGTCCATTGAAGATAGTGTGTGTGCGTGTGTGTCTGTGTGTGTGTGTGTGTGTGTGTGTGTGTGTGTGTGTGTGTGTGTGTGTGTTAGAATACATGGTTTGGTGAGTCTCTTGTGTGTTTGTGTGATGCATTCATAAGAGACAAGTGAGTGGGCCACTGATGTAAGTGGCTGTGATACTGTCTGGCTGCTGTCAGTCTCTGTGCGGGGGCCGTGAGATCGGCGCTGGGAGAGAGGAAATGGATTAGCTGTCAGAAGAGCTACGGTCCCCCATTTGTTAAATGAGTCCTCACAAGGAAGCACACATTATGGAGTAATCATTACAAGGACCTCTCTCACCCTCCAAAATAAACACACACACACACACATGCTCACACAAACACACACTCACACATGTATACTCTCTTACTCACAAACACACATACACACACACACACACGTGTCATCTGTTATTTAAGACAAGCTTGAAATTCTTCCCCAAAATTCACAATACCTTAATTTGACATAGATAATAATATTATAGGGAACAACATGAGATCAGCTCTTTACTATGATGATGTGGGTTGTTAAATGTTTACAATTTCTTCAACATGATTGTTAAGGTACCTCTGTGTTCCATCTCCCTGGGACATGCCTCCTCCTTCTTCTCTTCTCCCTATCTATTTCTCTCTCTCTCTCTCTCTCTCATGTCAGCCTCCTCCTTCTTTTCTTCTCCCTATCTATTTCTCTCTCTCTCATGTCTGCCTCATCTATACCTCCCATCTCTTATTTGTCTGGTGGCTGCCTCACTCAAACCCAGACACACTCAACAATGGCGGTGACCTCGGTTTAGTCTCCACAGCTGGGAGCCGAGAGGCCATCAAGGACTAACGGAAGAGGAGACGAGAGGGTCGGAGAAGAAAGGGGGAGAAAGAGAGGTGAGGGTAGAAGGGATAGGAGAGAGAGGGGAGGGGTGTGTGTGTGTGTGTGTGTGTGTGTGTGTGTGTGTGTGTGAGAGAGTTCCTATGGCCATTATGTGTGAAGCCATTAGGTCATTATCGCTGTTTGATTACAGCAATCAGTGTCACGGCAGGCACAGTGCAGAGAGCTGCTCACGGTTGTCTAGGCAACAAATCCTTTGCCACCCCCACAGCCCATGCATCATCATCATTATGGCCATCATCACACTCAGATACCCTCAGACACACACATGCAAACACACACACACACACACACACACACACACACACACACACACACACACTCATCTTCAACACCATCATCAATACTAATATAAAGTCCTAATATAATATAAGGTCTCACAAATTGAGAAACAATAAATGCTATTGTATACCTCCTCTCTTCTCTTCTCTGCTCTTCTGTTATTTTTGTCTGACACAGTGACCCCTGCAAACTCACACCCACAGAAACACACATACACACAACATACAGTATGTTAAAGGACAGAGGGGGAGAAAGACACATTATAACCAGGGTAGATCAAAGCACAAAAGATAATATCCACATAAGATCCTGGACTCAGACACACGCACACACGCACACACGCGCACACACACACACACACACACACACACACACACACACACACACACACACACACACACACACACACACACACACACACACACACACACACACACAGCCTTTTGCTTTTAAAGAACTGGTAATTTGCAGGTGTCTTTCTCCTGAAAGAAGTAAGCAGACAGCATTCTTTTCAGGTGTCAAAGACATCAGACATAATCAATACATCACAGAACAATTCTAAATGACCCCCTAAGTCCTGAACAAGCCCATTCTTCTCCCTCCCATTCTCTCTCTCTCTCTCTCTCTCTCTCTCTCTCTCTCTCTCTCTCTTCTCTAATACTCCTTGCTTCCCCCTCTCTATTTGCACCACCGTGATCATTTACTCTGACAAGATGATTGATATCAAATGAATACCACCCCTATAGTGATGTATACACAAGCAACCCCTCTTCCACACCCACACATGCGCCGAAGTTCTTTTAAAAAGAGGCCACACACACTCACACACACACACACACACACTCACACACACTGAATACTCCTTGCAGACAGGTCAACAAACACAGAACCCCACGTAGGCTATTTTTGTTTTGTTTTCTGAGGTCACTCTGCAATTAACAAAACCAGACAGCCAGGTCACCTCAGCCAGCCGGCAATGCACTTCTCACCTGGCAAACACTCCCACTGACCAATCAGCATTGCTGCAGCCATTTCCAAAAGCCAATGAGATGACTCCTGGGTCCGGTCCTGTGCCTTTGTTTTTACGTGCTGGGCCAGTAATGGCTGAATGGGCTGTTTGCTTTGGCAATGGCCTGTGAGAGGTTCTGTTGTCCTTAAGAGAGACAGCGGGATTTGCCCCAAAGCGAGGCTGTGGAGAGCTTGGTCTCTCTATTCAGCCAAAGATAAACAAACAGGCTTTATGAGCAGGTATTTTATCATCCCAGACTCAGCCAGCAAAAAGCACTGACCTCATTCAGGCAGTGGGGAGGGTTCACTTCATGCCACAGGGTGAGTAAAACACACACACACACACACACACACACACACACACACACACACACACACACACACACACACACACACGCAGGCCAACAACCACACATAGATGCCTACACACACAAACGTACACTCAAAGAAATTCAGATGCAACACGGACACACACACTTACAAATGTGCATGCGCACCTGGGATGTAGTACAATGGCAAGGTCA
>NC_045172.1:13891827-13904327 GCF_900700415.2 Clupea harengus
AAAAGCCGCGGACTGCAGCTAATATTTTACCGGGTGGAGGGAACGATGTGACATACATCATGCTGTCGGAGAGAACACTCCTAGACGTCTCTCTTATCACTGAGCGACAAGGGCTGACAGAGATTTATAATGCTGGGCCTTCACTGGCTTTCTCTGGGAAGATGGGGTGGAAAACACACACACACACACACACACACACACACACACAGAAAAACAAACAAACACAGCCAAGATATGTTTACAAATGCAGTTACTTTTGTCTGAAAGACAAGCCAGCAAATAGCCAAAAACACACACACAAACCTCTGGATCTTTTCTTCATTTCTTCACAATCAACAATGAAGATTTCTATGCAGGGTGGAGAGAGAGAGAGAGAGAGAGAGAGAGAGAGAGAGAGAGAGAGAGAGAGAGAGAGAGATAGAAAGTATTCAAACCACAAGAGAGGCTTGTCCCTGTGGGTTTATTTATGTCCAGTGCAGACACATTAATGTGTTTTTAATAGGGTGCTGATAAACCGCTAATGCATAAACAAACGCTCCCTCGCACTCATAAACACACATGAGCACACATTCCGAAACACACACACACACACAAACACAAGTACTACCACACACACACAGACAAACGCACACACACACACACACACACAAATACTCACACACACACACACACACTAACTCACACACACACACACACACACAGACACACGCACACACACACACACACACACACACACACACACACACACCCACACGCCACCCACGCACACAGTGGAATACAGATAAAGCAGCAATGCTCTAGCCCACCATCATTCACTTGAAGCCAGTGCAGAGGCATTGAGATGATGAATGCAAGCTGCCCGCTGAGCTCAACCCGACTGCAGTCCTTCACTTTCTAAAAGCCTTTCTTAATGGCTGAAGTTCACAGGCCTCACTGCTGGGCTCCCTGGGACAATGGTTACATTCTCTGCTGTCAGATCTCTTAGGACAATGTCTCACGATGGTGATGTGTGCCTGCAGTTTTTCTTCTGTTCTGGTCAAGTGTAGTATTCATAGCCTTGCTGGGCACTTTTCTTTGAGGGGAATCAACTCCACTTACGCCTGCTTTGGTGATTTGATTGGTTGGGATATGTGGGTTGCCAGTTGAGTGTTGTTTGTTTTTTATTTTCTACTCAAACTTATTATGCTTTCAGATTCTTGGATTTATTTCCCTTTTGATGGTTAGACTGTTCATTGAACAGGAAAGACTTTGTATGTGATTCAAACAGAGACAAGAAAGGGAATCAGAATTCAATCGAGAACATGTTCCACACACACTCCATCTTTAAGGTCTCCAGCATTGTGGAAGACTGCTCTCAGAATCTGTTTGTCTCCCTAAAACAAGAGGTTCCGCAGCATTCCTAGAACTACAACTGCAATAGTTTCCTACCCCAGGCTGTCAGAGTGTTGAGTACCCTAGACTGCCACCACACACCTTTCTACCACCCATCTTCAACATACTAGTGCTTTTTAACTGTACTTTGTACCTTTAAATCAATGTCTTCTTCATTTTATGTGCTATTTTAATCAAATTACCCCACAGTCACCTAGCTTAGTAAGTGTGGATCCCAGGAGAAATGCAATTTTGTTCACTGTAACGATCTCTCAATAAAGTTAATGGATGATAAAGTTTGACTTGACTTGTATTGATTGTCGTATAATTAATTGTAGCCTATGTTTTTTTTCAGTCTAGTCAAACAGCTGAGTAGATATCCCATTACCAACCCAACAAGGGCTGCCTGCCAACTCTCACACATCGAGTCCTGAAGCGTGGTGTCACCGTACACATGCATTAAAAAAAAAACATGAGCTTAAATGCATTTCAAGCCAAGGAACGCTATTGTTTTTGCTCATCTTTGTCACTCAGGACAAGTAGGCTAAGTATTGATCTTCGCATAGCCTTGTCTTCCAGAGAATCGTTTGTACTCTGTAATCCGAATGGTAACACAAAGTCTAAGCTTCAGTGAACTATGAATTCCAGCACCATTGATGCAAACACTGTCCAAATAACCACTAGATGTCATGGAAAATGCAGTCAATGGAGTTTGCATAACAAGACTTTACATAACAACATTTTTAAAACTACATTACAATTTTGTGTAGAACTTGACAAATATGTCAACCTACTAAACTCTGTAGTGCAGCTGCATATTCATTATGTACGTCATGCTTCATTAAAAGTCAATTGTCTTTCCACAAGAGTTAAAACAATTTACTTAGTGCCCATAATCATACGTGAATACCATACCTAATTTAAAACAGATATATCCAGTGGTTAATGAATTAAAGCCATTTAAAATGTGCAATTTCTACCCTCTTACTTTCTCTTACTGTAACTGAGATGACCGGGGTAATAGGACAGTAAAAAACACACAGATGTCTTCCTTTCATCATGCCCAACAAGATTATTCTGTGAATATTTTCATTTTTTCCCAGCTGGCCATGACCTGTGGTCATGTCCACAACACTTTTTGGTGGGCATGACAAAGCAGGATCGAAGACATCAATCAATTGTCTAGGTGTATTGTATGCATGCATGAGTGGGGAAACGATAACATATGCAAGAGAAAATGTGTGTGTGTGAGTTGAGCTTAGATGGTAAATTAAGCCTTGGTGGGAAATTAAACCATGACGATGCAGGGAACCTGCATAGCAAAGGTCCTGGAGTCTTTAGTATGTTATCCTATTAACCTCCAGCCACCCCTGGCCAGTGGCCAGCCTGAAGGGGCGGAGGGGTGGTAACATGGGGAGAAAGGGAAGATGTGGAGTGTGTTTGATGGCAGCATGAATAGAGCAGTTTGGTGTAAAGTGTGGAAAATACAGAAGCCATTTCAAATGACTTCAGTAAAGTCGTCATCAAAGGACAACATCTCCAATTCCTTTGCTGTCCTGCTGAAGCATGGCTGCAGGAGATCTTCACTGTGTCAACTTTCTCTTGCAGCTCCTGAATACGCTTGAGGATGCGAGAAGGCATGTTTTATTGACTTTATTAGACTCTCGGTTCCTCCTCCTGAGGCTTCGCTTCGTCGTAACTTCAGAAGTCTCTCAAGCAATTAGCTCCACCTTGGTTGCAATCAATCTACCCCGAGTTCATTCTCGGCACTATAGGTTAATGATGCTAAGGAGACTCTTTGCTCTGCACTGAGCTCTTGTCTGGATAACGTATGTCCTCTATCCACAACCTTTTGTGCCTTCGTACAAAAGCCTGTCACCCTTGGCTCATTGATAGTATTTGTAAAGTATGTAAGGAACTGCAAAAAATGGCATGAATTAAGAGATGCCAGTGGTCTTGATAAGTATCAGTCTCTGCTATCTGCCTTTTCTTCCAGTAACAGCTGCTAAAAGGTGTTCTACAAAGAAAAGGTTGACAATGCCATAGACAGACAGAAACTTTTTTCTACTTTCAAGAATCTCCTTAACCCTCTACCTCTGCCATCAGTCACCTCCCTCCCTGCTGATAACTGGGCAACTTTCTGTACTGAAAAAGTCGTCACCATCAGTGCGCAATTCTCCAATCCTCCTAAACAGGTTTTTACCTTATCTGGACATTGGAGCATCGCTGGATTTATTCTCCCCTCTCTTTGCTCTATGCTTATGGAGTCGTCCTATGACATCACCCCTGAACCTCATTCCAACCACCCTTTTTCAGTCTGTCTTGTCTACAATTTTACCTGCCATTACGCATGCAGTCAATGCTTCACTCAGTTCACACAGTGAACTATGACATCCTTCTCTCTGTGCTGTCCGAACTGGGAATTTCGGGGAAAGCATTCAATTGGATTGAATTGTACCTCATGGAGTGTCATAGCAGGGACCAGGGTCCAAATCTCACCAACTCTCCACTAGTGTGCCTCAATGATCGGTACTTGGACCCCTGCTTTTTTCTATTTACACCACTTCCTTAGGTGAGATCATTCATTCCCATGGGTTCTCATATCACTGTTATGCTCAACTGTACTCGTCTCTCCCCCGTGATGACTCCACAATATCGGTTAGAATTTGTGCATTCCTTGTGATGGAACCGCATATTGATGTTTTCCTGGCCTGATTTGTTGTTGCATGGTGGTTCTTGTGTGAGCATATAAATGCTCATATAGGGGACTGATGGAACTGCAAAATAGCTATTCTACTGTTGTTCTGTATCATTTGTATCTTTAACATATATTGATGTTTCCTGCTCTGATTGGCTGTTGCATGGTGGTTATTGTGTGAGCATATAAATGCTCATATAGGGGACTGATGGAACTGGAAATATTGCTATTCTGTTGTTGTAAGACATTAACTCCTTATGTTGTATCTGCAACTCATTTTGGATGTGTACTCTCTGTTTCACTGAGACCTGAACAAGTGACTTGTGAACCCTCCCCCCCCAGATAGGCTCCTTCCTGCTAAGACCCTTTGTGCCATAGTATCACCCCCTCCCCCCATAGGTGAACCCCTGACCCACTGTCTCCCCCTTCCTCTCACCTAAAGGGTGTGGTCATCCCCTCTTCTATTGTATTCTACCTGACTGAAATGTATAAATGCCTACACATTCTGCTATCAGGTAGGCCTTGCTCTGAGCACCAAGCTGAGAGGGGGTCTCCACGGCGAAAATAAACTCCAGAAACCTGACTTCAACTCTCCGGTCCCTTCTTCAACTTAAGCGTGCTTACAGGGATTCCATCACTTGGATGATGGATGGAAATTGACACTCTCCTAATAAAAGTTGTAATCAGCTACGGTTGATGTTTTCGGGGCAACTTTGATGGAAACACATAATAAAATCGCAAAAATTTGATTTGATGTGAATAAACCCGTTCCCATTCTCTTAATCCACGCCCCTCTAATGATTTGATTTCTTATTTGATTTACAAGATTTTACGCAAATTTGAAGTGTTAAAATGTTGGATAAAAACCCGGATAGATGCTGGCAACTTTGTCAAAGCATGGGAAGCATATGCCGGCCACATCCATGCAGAAGAATGTAGGACTGAAGATGTAACCAAACATGTATTCTACAGTGTGTCCAGAACAAAAGAAGTCTCCGCAAGATTTCCTCGGCGAATTATCAGTCAGTGGCACAGTGGGTGTTCTATTTATGCACACACCTTCCTGTACCTGATATTCTACTAAGAAAAACCTAGACCTTCTAGACCACAGCTGTCCTAATTATGTTGTGTTAAGTTTAGTTTGTTTGATGGGAAATGAATGTAGGGAGACAGCTCTTTTTGCTAGTGAAGAGGCTAGGCAGTGGGGCTGTGTATTGGCAAGAATCTGGCGATAAGATACACATCATGATACAGGGGTAATTATTCAATATATTGTGATATACCACCATACTGTAAGCAAGGCGATATATTGCGATTTTTAAATATCATTTTAGGAAAACTATCACAGTATAAAGAATACACCACCAAATGCATAATGGTGGAGTGGAAGAGTCAAATGGCTGAAGATAGATCACAACACTGCAGTCTAGCAGTTGGGGGTTTAAACACAACACAAAACGAACCACTGTGTGCCACGAATCTTTCCATGTTAACTATTTATTAGAAATCAATACAGTGTTTTTGAGAATCAATATAGTATCACAAAGCATAATATCACGATACTACGAAGTGTATTGATCTTTTCTTACACCCCTAATAGGCAAATATGTCCCCTCTCAACATATTCAACGCCTTAAAAAGCGGCTCATGCCCGGTGCCTGTTATTATAAAAGAATGAAGCAGAACGTTATGTTGGGCCTGCCATGTTACATAAATAGCTCAGTTTAGCCCAGTTATTCTTAAACTTGTAACTTTGTAACTTGTAAACTTTGTGGACTTTTTTCCAGAATTCCTTATGAATACTTGACATGACAATCCAGGTGCTCGTAATTTCAGCACTTCAAATGACTGGAAGAGGACCTGTTAGAGAATGTGGTAGCTCAGTTGTTGGCTAATAATCACACTTGGCCAGATCATCCAATCCAGTGGTACAGCTTTTGAAACACTGTCCTCAGATCGGGGTTGGAATTGAAAGGTTGCAGCCTACCACGGAGATAAGGAGAAGAAAATGTAGTGTGTGGATGCAATATGAATTTTGTTTTGTTTTGTTAGAGATAATCGTCGGCAGGCTGACCGGTACAAATCAAACTAGTCAAATGAATACCAAACAAAAAAGTAAAGCAAATCATTCAATAATAAAATATTACAAAAATGAATACAAGCCAGAGAAAATATATATAGCACTATAAATTGTGTCTTGTCTTCTTTCAAGGGGGGATTCACAGCTTTTTTTGCTGAGAGTTTTAAGTAAATATTCATTTATTCATCGGGGTTTTCAAAAACATTGACAGTATAACGTTCGCGCCTGACCCCCGGATGAAGGGAGCTTCTATGAATGAGATGATGTACAGTATATATATAATGTACCTCAAATAATCTTAAACTGTATACGATATATATATTCGGACACATTTACCATATTATCTAACACTCTAGGCGTAATATGAGATTGTTTAGTGATGCTTAATGTTATACGTAACTCGACCGGGTTGAAATGAGTCTAAACAGATGATAGAGTCAGAAAAAAATTCTTCAACCGGAAACACAAAATGAACAACCACACCAACACGATGAGCATATTGGCCTATGTCCAGATGTCAGAGACGTATCCAGCAAGAAAGCGCATTATTGTAAAAAAAAAAAAAAGCCAAAATTTGTACATAAAAGAAACGAAAGTAAAACACAGAACAGAGGTAAAGTGAAAGTGAAACGAAGCTGTGGACGTGTGAATACTCGAACAAAATTGCAAAGGCAAACTCGGATTTAAACTGTCTTAAATCATCTTATGACTAACGTCGAGACACCTATGGACCACCAGAAACTAACAAAATACTACATCGAGACCCGAAACGAGTATAGCTTCGTCTGTGTGTGCAGTCGGAAAAGTGAGACACTGGATGTTTCTGGCATTTAGCAGAGTGGCGGAAACTTAGCATTTCCTAAGAAACGAAACTTTGCCCCATTAGCAGCTGTGTGTGTGAGGTAGAGCCTGTGTGGAATAAGCTGAGGAAAATGGCTGAAGCTTTTGTGAAAGACCACGATCCATTTCGCTGTTCGGTGTGTCTGGATCCACTGAGAATTCCAGTCACCATTCCATGTGGACACAGTTACTGTATGAGCTGCATTAGTGCCTGCTGGGATCAGGAAGATGAGAAGGGTGAGTACAGCTGCCCCCAGTGCAGAGAGTCCTTCACCCCAAGGCCTGTTCTGCGTAAAAGCACTATGCTGGATCAGTTGGTGGAGGAGAAACTGAAGATGGCTGAGGTTCAGGCTCAGGCTGCTCCTTCTGCTCCAGGAGATGTGGAGTGTGACATCTGCACTGGGAGGAAACGTAAAGCTGACAAATCCTGTCTGGTGTGCCTGGTGTCTTTTTGTCAAATCCATATCCAGCCTCATTATGGTGCTCCTGCCTTGAAGAAGCACAAGTTGGTGAATGCCTCCACACAGCTAGAGCAGAGAATCTGTTCTCAGCATGACAGGCTTCTAGAAATGTTCTGTCAAACTGATCACAAAATGATCTGCGTTTTATGTGCCATGGATGAACACAAAGGTCATGACACAGTCTCACCTGCAGTAGGGAGTGAAGAGAGAGAGGTAAGAATGTAGCCCGTACGTGGTATGTTAGTTAGCCTTAAGCACTCTTTCACCTAAACATCACAATGTCCCTTTGAACTGAGTTGTCTGAAACAAGGCATTCCAGATTACAGTGCATCAAAATAAAATTAAACAATAAAGATGCAAGGATAACCTGTTACTGAACAACTGTGACTGTTATAGACATTAAAGAGATTATTGCTAAGAACACAAGCCATTTTCAGTTTAAATGTTCCAGCATCCTTAGCAACTATGCATTCAGTGGCTTATCAAACTGATGCTTGTCGTCGAGGTCCTGTTCGCCCCGTCGGGATTTATTTTCCTATACAGACCGTATCATATGTGTGAAAGGAAATGGTCATGACGTTGGGCAAGTGCAGATCAGATTCATTAGTAAGATGTGTAGTTTCCCTTTTTGACCTGCGAGCAATGTGACCCACATTTACATTTGCAACAGAGTCAAGTGGCAGACGTAAAGAAGACATTACAACAGAGGATCCAGGAGAGAGAGGAGGAGGCACGGGAACAGAAAAAGACTTTGATGTCTCATAAGGTCAGTATTGATATTGGAAAATTGAAACAGCACGATGTCAGAAACAAGACCCTCTATTAAGGTTTATTTATAGCTAGAGTTTAACCAGTTTATTCAGTTATGCAAGGTAGGTGCGGTTGCATTGTGTAGCTTACCTGTTGAACGCTCAAGAATCAAAATAAAAACACAGATGCGATGTATACCAGGCTCATACAACCACGTCCATATTGATTTTGAAGAGGCTGTTAGGCCTGTCATCAGCACTCTTTCTTTTGTAGCTTTAATTAGATACCAAAGTCATCACATAGCAGTAGAAGATCTGGACATTACATTACATTTACATTTAGTCATTTAGCAGATGTACAAAGTAGAAAACATCAAGCTACAAGCAATAGAGACCTAGTGTAACAATAATTACTACTTTACATAAGGAATAAAAAGTGCAGGAATGTAACTACAGTAAGTGCGAGTTAAGTACAGTTAGTGGACTAGTTATGGACACGTAAGCAACCTGGCGTCAACTAGTAAAAAGAAAGAGTCCCATGTGGGTCCTTCACTTCCTCTCTGTCCCTCTCTGCCATACAGCGCTATGCAAAAGCAATAAAGGACCAAAGCAACGAGATCTTCTCTTCGCTATGTGAGGTGGTCAAGAGGAGGCGTGTCGAGGTTAAAAGGCTGATCAGAGATCAGGAGCTGACAGTTGTCAGACCCAGGGAAAAAATCCTGCAGGAGCTGGAGCAGGAGATCGCTGAGCTGAGGAGAAAGGATGATGAGCTGGAGCGGCTCTCGTGCGAGGACCACCTCCAGGTTTTTCAGGTAGCTTCACAGCTTCATACTCCTTAATGTGACGTAAATACTGCACTGGTGAGCTTTTCAAGGGAGTGGCGGAGTGAGTGGCTTCTCAAAATGCATGCCAGGATGATTCAGTGACATAGCATTTCACATATAATCTGTATGATTAGCTGAAGCAGACGTGATTTAGTTTAGTAACAGAGACGCACTGACTTCAGATTAGTTGAAAACTCCTTAATGAGATATTGACAGTTTTGTGGAGATAAAGAAGGTACAGAACTCCCAAGACAGACCTTGCTCTTGGGAGCAGAATTGTAAAACTTCCACGTCTAAATCCTTCCACAAACGTTTGTTTTATTACTTTTGTTCTCTGTCACACTATAGACTCTGCAATTTCTCTCTACTCCTGATACCAAAGAACCATCTAGTCATGTTGACGAACCTAACTTAAAAGACCTGTATCCATCAATAACTGAGCTGAAGAAAAGCGTCGAAAATATCTGCACAAGCATCAGGTCATTGGTTTCTAAAGAAGGTGAGAGAAATCTGAAACACTCGGAAGAGGTTTAAGTTTAAGACTAGTTCAAATAATAGTCTATCGCTTAACAATACAATACTTTTTTAAACTAAGGCTAATATGAATATGACATTTACATGCAGTAAGTCCTATAAGTATCCTAAATCCATTAAACTCTGTTCTGTAATCATTACACTGCCGCCTGCAAGTTTTCATAAATTGTTTGAGCTAATGTTTTTGTAGTGAGTAAAAACATTTCAATGTATGATGGTTTAGAAAGCTCTAATGTCTTTGTTGTAGTATTATGCCATGAGTATATTGTCTTCTATGTGAGTTTTCTCACAAAAAAGGTTCCGAATGTTTCACTCCATGCTGCAGGTCTAAGGGAATATAGACAAAGGAACTGATCATGTCTGAACCATACTTCTATTGTGCTTTTCTGTTACTGTCATCAGAGTCCACCATCCACATTGACGTTCATGACTTTAGCCAACTCAGTGAGAAGGAGATCAGTCCTTTCGTCTTTGTTCGCAACATGGCCTGGAACATCATGATTTCACCGATTTCCAGACCCGACACTGCACCGCCACAGAAGCGTTTGGGTTTCTATCTGCAGTGTAGACCTATTACAGGCTCTGAGTAAGCAATGCAAGGATACACTCCGAAGGTCGCTACCCCTGTTCAGGGATTCAGAATTCTATGACCTGGTTTCTCAGAATTGTTTAAAATGATTTGAGGAATAAATATTGTATTTACATTTTTGATAATATATCAGTTGATAAATACTTAAAATATAATCTTTCATGATTACATGTTATCGTTTTTGGTTGAGCTAAAAATGACATGGTGACACTGCTAGTGAGCAACATCGACTAAAGTAAATCTCTCCCATTTAAATCAACAAGGCTATTCTAACTAGCAGTGAGCGATGCGTCACACGCAACATTTTTACCCAAGCGTTGACAGATGATCCATTTCTATTTTCTGACTTGATGGACTGCTTCTCCCGCAGATAAATTGTCAAAGGTTTCAAGACATTACATTGTATGGCTTAAATGAAACAGTTGCAATGTGGACAGCAATTGGTCGCAATGTGCTGCGACAGTGATCACCTGCAGTCAGGATACAATGATTGTTGCCGCTAGTCATATAATTCCAAATTGAGTCGGAGCATGTCCTTTGGAAATCTGACGCCTAAAGCTAGAACCAACCTCTTTATAAACATCACCTCAAAACCATTCAGTTGTTCCTAAGGCTGATAAAATGTTAAAAGCAGAGGAAAAAATCTGTAATTTTTCATACAGCAAAGGGTGCATGAAATGTGTTTAGGTCATTGTGAACAACCATGGCTAGTACAGCCCTGGAAATGTCTTTGATGAAGCCTTTGATGTAGAAATGAAGTTCTGCATTAGTTTTTTTTTTCATTTTCTAATTTGTTCTAAAGTCATGGTTATAATGTGCTTCCCAGGTCATGGTCATGTTTGGCACAAGGAACGCTAAAGGTCGTCAACCACAAAGATGAAACACAGTCCATATGTCGGAAATTCAGCCATTGTTTCACCAACAAAAAAGTTGACTGGGGCTTCGCCAATTTCATGCCATGGAATGTATGTTATATTTAGCATTTATATTACATTTACTATTATACTGTGTTGTTTTAACACAATGTTCTGCATGACATTTGCTTTATTTGACCAACTGTTCGCTTTACTTTCAGCGTGTGATCGACCCAGAACGGGGATTTCTCAAAGATGGCGGAGTTTCCTTCATGGTCGTTTTTCGGACTGATGCTACTAAGGGGATATAGAGGGGGAAACAACAATGTGAAAAGGCTATAGTTCTGTGTTCTAGTGAAGGAATACATATCCATACCTATATCCATACATACCCAGGGCCATCACAGAACTAAATAACCACACAACCCTCCTACCCTCCACCCAGCACAACTGCACTTTCACTCTGTGCCATATATGATGTCTTGATGATCTCCCTATTTATGTTTTTAATATATTTATGTGTGAATGCGTGGGGTTGCAAGCATGCTTTAATGTGCTTTAGTGTGGTTGAAGGATGAATGTGGATGTAAGCATTGTTTTTTTTAGTGGTTGCACAAGCAAATTTCGTTGTGTATCTAATGCACAATGACAAATAAAGTCTATTCTATTCTGTCCTTGGTTGAGGACTTGTTTACTGTGAACAATGTTGAACATTTCACTCTGCCTAAAACCTGCAAGTTACATTCGTTTATCAGAGCTTTTTAATTTGACTAAGGAAAATTTTTGTTGTGTTGATTTGTAATTGGAGATAGATCATGTTGTTTATGCAGGTGGTTCAGGGGTAGGGTACTGGGATGATGAATGCAATACACCACAGTACTACCATGCAAGAATTCTTTACAAGTAGTTCTTCACAGTGGTTCTTCACAGTAGATCTTCACTGTAGTTCTTCACTGTAGTTCTACACTGTAGTTGGCTTTGAAGGCATAAGGTTGGCTGCCTGTACCTAAACATTTTGTTGATTTCACTTCTCTCCAGTGACCTCCACCTCCATTTGATTCCTTATCATTATCATTCAGTGTCTGCCAGAGCTCACAAGAAAACCTTAGACAAAATCTGGTTCACTCAAAAATAGCCTATAAACATTAATATTATATGGACTACAGCAGGTTGATAGGAACTGAACAGGAACCTTAACATGAACTATAATGGCTGTTTTGGATTTTTACTAATGCGTCCCTTCTACAATGCTTCGGATTGAGGCATCCTCCATACACTAAAAATACATACAAAATGTACACATTGAAGAATAAGATCCTTTGTGTCCGCCTATAGATAAAAACTGAGTGTTTTTCACGTGAGCTTTCGAATGCTCTCACAATTAATATGTATGGCTATTCGACACACTTATCTAAAAACCAGGCTAGTTCGGATCATCATGTCATTCTGTTCTTCTCCCTATGTAGTGGAGTCACAGTCACCTTAATTGTATCCTTTTCC
>NC_045172.1:13909327-13911827 GCF_900700415.2 Clupea harengus
TAAAGCTTTTTACAGATTACAAATCCCTTTGTAATCACCCAAATTTTGATTAGTAACTGTAATCTAATTACATGTGTTTTCTCAGTAAATGTAACCAATTACAATAACATTTATTGTGTAATTGAATAACATAACTCCGTTATGTAAATTACTCCCCAACCCTGTGTGTATGTGTGTTTGTGGGAGAGTCCAAACACAAATTGGTTTCACATCAGAAATGGTTGGAGGAAATGGAGAGAAGAGAAGAGGACTGGAGAGGGATTTGTGTCAGTTGTTGATTATGCAGGGGGGGGGGGCTGCAGCATGTGTAGGTTGTGTAAGTGTTCGGGTTTGTGTTTTAGTTGGGGGGTGGGGGGCTGTTTGAACATAACATGTGGGTGAATAAATACATGCATTTGTATACCCCTGAGTGTGTGTGTGTGTGTGGGTCTGAGTAATCTCGGCATGGGCTTCTCATCTCCCATGTTTCTTAATCTCATTATGCAATCCAGCACCTATAGAACTGAGCCACCTCCACAATGACATCACACTTGTGTCTTATGATGTCCTTCATGTATATGTGTGAGAATGCGTTTATGCTTGTAGGTAAGGGGATGTGCTCAGATAAATTGGCCTTACGAAAATACAGATTCGGCTTAAACTATGTATGTGTTTGAGTGTGTGTTTGAGTCTGTGTGTGTGTGTGTGTGGGTGGGTGTGGGTGTGTGTGTGTGTGTGTGTGTGTGTGTACACATGACCTCTAGTCTGCAGTGACAGTTGGATGCACACACAGGACAGGTCCATTTGTCAATGATCATGTCCAGTCTGCATTGACCATGTTTCTGTCTTGCTGAACTGACCATACACACATATTCGCATTCGCATTCACATTCACATTCACACACACACACACACACAACACACACACACACACACACACACACACACACACACACACACACACACACACACACACACACAGAGACAGAGAGAGAGAGAGAGAGAGATGCATCAACACACATTTCTAAACATCAAGAAAAAAAAGACTAGCGTTGTAAATATCTGTGTGTTATAACCTCAAGACTATAGAGGAGAACACACTCACGCACGCACACACACAATAGATGAATCCAAACCCAAAGTGACAGCTTTCTACTGATGCTGCCTGCGATTTCAGTGACTCATTGCAATCCCTGCATTCTAATGTTTAGTGCCAGTCAGGCTTTCTTTCTCTCTCTCTCTCTCTCTCTCTCTCTCTCTCTCTCTCTCTCTCTCTCTGGCACACACACACACACACATGTGCATATGTATTCAGATAGATTCCAGTTTTTATGACCCACCTCAAGACCATGACAGTTTGAATGTGAATTTAAGTGTGTTGCTCTACTCCCACCGGTTTCTTTCTGCTCCCTGTCCGATTAGCATCTCTTCCTATTAGCATCTAATTAGCATCTCATTATTATTGAATGGCAGGTCAACCAATAACGCGGCAGGGGTTTAAATGCCTTGCATCATCGCAGAGCAAACATGAGCGGCAAGCATTTTTTCTTCATGGTTATTCTTATGCCGCGTGAGTCAATAGGGCATCCTTAACAGAAACGCGCACACAGCCTTTTTCACGCCCAGCCTTTCATAACGCCACGTTCTGCATTTCTTTTTAACCCCCTTCGTTCTCTCTCTTTCTCTTTTTTTGTCCAGTGTTCCTAAAATAAGCCGAAATTGGGTCGGCAGTTATCATGGTGTTGGAGGCTTATTCCACGCGGCAGAGAAGGGGAAGAGGGGATAATCCCTCGCTCTTCCTCATTGGGTACGGAGAGAGAGGGAAAAAGAGAGAGAGAGAGAGAGAGTGTGTGTGTGTGTGTGTGTGTGTGTGTGTGTGTGTGAGAGAGAGAGAGAGACTCAATTTCGATAACGGGAGTGTGTGCGTAGCTCCATCTGTTTGCCAGTGATAACAGAAGCAGTTGCTGCCAGGGCATGGAGCTCCTCACGGCTCCCAGCGCACCTCCGAGCTAGCCATGGGACCAACGCTGGAGAGTGGGAGGGAAAAAAAACGTATAGATGGCTAGATGTGTGATCGTAGCACAGAAGTCCCGGGTCCCAGAGCGTCATCCCACCCCAGCTCTGAGTTCTTTTCAGCCTTAGGAAGATAGATCGCCTCCAAACCCGTACAGCTCAAAGTGATTTATCACCCTGGAATGGGGGATGACAGGATGAAAATCAAGATATTTCAACTCCATCAACTAGGCTAGTGCCCAGGCTTTCAACAGGAGTCACTCACTGACCCATCCATGCCTCCACTGAACAGTTGTTCCATTCATTCATCTGTGCCCATTCATTTGTGTCATGTAATAAAGGTAGGCTTAAATCACTAACTCTGAATCAGAGGCATTTTGAAGATGACATCTGCGTTTCGGTGCACACAAACAGAGACTGAGACTGGATGACAGGTTTGGGATCAGTGGGGTGGATCCATGAAAAGGAATCTTCACCTGGGATACCCACACACAAGAACCATGCAGAG
>NC_045172.1:13919327-13974327 GCF_900700415.2 Clupea harengus
AAAGAGCTCAGTACTAATGATGAGGCATAAACACATTCTGACAGGACCTCTCCGGCGCTATAATTCTGGGTGACAGCCTCTGGGGCAGGACTAACACCCTCTTTCCCTCTACTACACACACACACGCACACACACACACACACACACACACACACACACACAAACACACACACACACGCAGTCTTGCACGTACACAACCCTGTCAACATCACTCCTCTCCACAGTACTGGAGAGGGTTGCCGTGGAAACGGTCTGTCTGAGGGACGAGCAGATGAGTGTGTTGCGAGTGTGTGTGAATTTGTCAATGTGAGCCCTACCTTTGTCTCCATCTGAGGCTCAGGATGTCCAAAAGAAAATGTGGGTCACTGTAAAGGACTCCTGTCCCTTTCCATCTCAGTAAACCTCAGAGAAAGACAGACAGAGAGGGAGAGACCTAGATGAAAGACTAAGAAAGACAAGCAGAGAGACACTGAGAGACAAACGAGACAAAAGATAGAGAATGAAAAGAAAGATGGAAAGAAATATTTCCCCCCCTCCACACACACACACACACACACTGTAAGGAAAGAAGGGTGGCCCTGATGTATCTTAATTTAAAGCTCCATCACACACATCCATAGGAGCACACACACACACACACACACACACACACACACACACACACACACACACACACACACACACACACACACACACAGACGCTCACACTGTACCTATGACAAATGACTGTGTATATTGCAGCTACAGATGCCATATCTCTTGTATGATTATTGGTCTGGAGATAAGAGTGATATTTCTGTTTCTTTATATCCATCTGGCTCCTGTTATTTTATCTCCCCAGGTTAATTTATCTTGCGTTGGTGGCCTGGGAAATATATGTGACCTCAACGGAAACACATTACTCAAGACGTGAGAGTCACTGATCGAGACAGAGAGAGAGAGAGAGAGAGAGAGAGAGAGAGAGAGAGAGAGAGAGAGAGAGAGAGTTTAAATCTATAAACATTTACTGGGATGGGTGCCATGAATCGCCAAGGTGGGACAACTTAACGCATATATCTCTTTTGTTCGACCTTGTGACAGGGAGCATTTCATTTATCATAAAGACCTCCCCAATAGCGTGTGAATTAGGTTCCCATGCTTCCTAAAAGAAGGTTAAGTCAAAGATGACATATTAGAATACATGGCAAGTGTGCAAAAACATAATAAGCAACACTTTGGCGTAGGCTAGCTCGTTGTGGCAGGTCTGAATTTATATGCACATTGACTGACATTTGAGAAGGCAAACAAAAATCATTTCAGCTCATTTAGGATCAATCCATCCATCAGTAGTGACATGTTGGTAAAACATTTTTTTTAAAGAAAGCTTCAAACGAAAAATGCCATTAATCAACGTTGACACACAGAAAGGACAAACCAGTAGAGTAATTACCTGACCACAGATGGCAGTCAGACACTCACAGCATCTAACACACACACACACACACACACACAAACAGAGCATCAAAAAACCGCACGTACACACACAGAGCATCTGACACAGACACACACACACACACACACACACACACACACACACACACACACACACACACACACACACACATACACACACACACACACACAAAGCATCTGACAAACAAACACACACACACACACACACACACACACACACACACACACACACACACACACACACACACACACACACACACACACACACACACACACACACACACACACACAAAGCATCTCACAAACACACACACACACAAATGCACACAGAGAGAGCATCTAACACACACTCCAGACAACAACAAACACCAAAGCCACTTACATCTTCAACAAACAATGCAGCTCAGTAATTGAGTGACAGCGGACGTCCCCTTTCAGCTTTGATTTGGTTTACCTGGAGCAGTGACAACCTGATTTTGCCTGGACGTGCTACACAAAGTCATGGATGTCTGCTATCAAATTAAGACCCATAAGCACATACACACAAATCTCTTCACAAGGATGGGAGGGCTATCTTAACAAAGGGCTGCTGACTGGAAAATTCCACTCAATTGCTGCTGCGTGACTCAGTTTGACGCTTTCTTGGAAAAAAAAGAGGGTTTCTGCGGCAAATAAACATGCCGAATGAAGGGAACAACGGTTATGTAAGCGATGACGGCTAGTCTATGTGGCCCACTTCACGGACCACAAGCCTTAGGGCCATAACACAACCATCGTGCTTTTTTTCAGCCCATAGGCAACTTGGTAAGGATGTCTCAAAAGGGCACACGCCTCCACTGCTTGTTATATAGGCTGAAAACAGGCATGAAATGTATGAAAAAAATATTAGTTTTAATTAGAAGAAAAAAACAAGTAATTTCTGCATTCAGCAGCATTGTACAATGGTGAAACGTGTTCAGTTTCTTTGTGTGTAATGGAATGAATAATAATGAGCAGTGAACAATCATATGAATCAGAAAGACACCGTGTACAGAGGATCGGGCAAATAGTTAAAATGGCGGAGCAATGCCATTATAAACTGGACTAAACCAATGTTGGGTATGGTGTGGAAAGGTCTGTGTGTCATTAAGAGAGGCGCTAAAAATCCTCTGGTCTCAAGATAATTTCAAGTAGTGAGAAATCATGATTTGCTTTATCAAATAATTTTGTGTTTGTCATTAGACTGATGTCAGATTTGCAGCCAAAGTGAGCCGTAGGTGCATTCACACAGCATTTATATTTAATTTTAAAAGGTGTATATATCCCTGATTTTTGACCTGGACTGTTAAAGGAGAATGTGAGGTAGGCTAATGTGTGTTTTCAAAGCCAACGTGTTTGGTGACATATTGCTGTTTCATGGTATACATATCATTTTAAATGATAAATCTTCAAATCCACTTTTTAGGCCTTGGTAATCTCTTCCAAAGGGGCATGTACATTCATAACCTTACTGGTTATTTTCCTCATAAGGCCATCCATTCATCATCCTAGACAAATCTCATCAAGTCATACTGTGTTCATATGACTTCATTTATCATAGACATCCCACCTTTCCTTTAATGTCAAGTCACTTAGTGACTTCTGGCTTCTGTTTAACATTCTGGCCTCGAAACAGGAATCCAGCTGAACCCTGCAAAGCTTGATGAAGTAGCATCGTTGACCATAAAGCCAACATTGCTGAGGAGTCCATCCTCAACCCCACCAATGCTCTGTCAAGGTGAAGAAGTGGCCATAAACACAGTGGCACCATTGGAGTCTTCTGGAACCTCACAAGCGGTTTATCACATACAACCTTCCTGCCAGAGGGCCAATTTCCCATCATGCCTTGCAGAAAATTAACCCTGCGTTATCTCGCTCACCCCGCGCTCCACATCCGTCTTTGGAAAGGCCCGAAACACTCCACCGGCGAGCGGAAATGGAACCCACATTCCATTAACGGAATGTGTGAAATATTGATCATTCCTGACATAGTGTTAATTGGAAGAAGAGGAGTTTGCTATCTCTCTAGCAACATGTGTAGACCCTCCAAGGGCATGCGTTGGAATCTCTTCTCTAAAGATCTTCTCTTGAAGACCGCTCTGTATCTGTCCAAGAAAAACTGATTTGTTAGATGGGTAAGCATATTTGACAGGTAACAGAGACGTTGTCATTGTAAAATCAGTCACTGAAAGGTCTTTATATTACAACTGCAGTATTCGTAGCCTGTGATTGTGGCACCATGACAAAATGTAGCTGGTGAAGTAGTCACACAGCCAGAACACCCTAAAGAGCAGTCGGCACAAATTAATATATTACAGGTTTCATGCACAAATCATGTCGTAAAAAAAAAAGACCTGGAAAACAATAACAATGCCAATAACTCCTGACAAAGATAGAACATGGACAAACAAAGCAAATCAACTCATGTCGGGAATTTGACTGGAGCTGTGGGAACTGAGAGCCTGGAGAGGATGTGTGTGACATTCAAAAGCCCAGCCGACAAGGAGAAAAAGAGGCGTTTCTACCACTGTGCACGTGTGTGTGTGTGTGTATGTGTATGTGTAGTGTGTGAGAAGCCTGGCTGAAAATTCACATGCGGTTGTGTCGAGAACAAAGTGCTTGTGTCCTCTGTGAGAAAAATGCATTTGAGATTTGTGTGAGAGGGGAAAAAGACTATGAGAGAGAGAGGAGAGAGAGAAAGGAGAGAAAGAGAGAGAGAGAAAGCAAGTGAAAAAGAGAGAGAAAGTGAGAGAGAAAGAGAGAGGGAGAAAGAGAGAGAGGAGAGAGAGAGGAGAGAGAGAAAGAGAGAGAAAAAGAGAGCGAGTGGGGGTGGCAGGGGGGATGTACCTGACAGAGAGCCTGTGCAGCTGACTAGAGTCTTTCACATCAGATTGTCGTCAGAGCCACCAGCATGGGGTAAAACTCCTTTGACGGGAAATCAGCTTGAGGAAAAAAAGCGAGGGATGGAAAAATCCCAGCAGAGGAAAAAAACGACAGAGAAAGAGTGAGCAAGCGAGTGCGAGAGAGAGAGAGAGAGAGAGAGAAAAAAAAGAGGGCGAGAAAGGAGGGGAGATGCATGTTATGAAAAGTGCAAGGAAGAAGTCATCGCCTGCCCCCATGTGGTTTGGGCAAGGAAGCAGAGAAGTGACCCACACAAACAGGCTGTGGATTCTAAATGAAATGAAAGGCGAAGACTCACAATGCCCTTGTTCGACACACAAACACACTTCTTCTTCTCCAAATACACACATCCAAGTGTTTTGTCATACATTAATAGAGGACTGATAATATAAAAGCAATGATAATTATATGCCATGTTGAGATAGCAGTTAACAAATTAATATGATGAGCCTGAGGTAGCATGATTCTGTTTACAGTACAAAGCCATTTTAAACTTATGGCTCCTCCACAGCTTGACCTTGACTGATGGCTATTTATCAATGTCTGTCTCAAGCATCCTGAAATGCAGCACTACACTATGCAAACAATGGCAGCTGCATTGTTTGAGGGAGGTGTGGTATCTAAAAAAAAGACAGAAACGGATTGGACTGACAGCCTAAAGCTGCCAATTTATGTAGTTTTCAGAACCTGCAAGAGGCAGTTATGGAGTAAGCGAGTGAGTCTGATGGAGAGAGGGAGAAAGCAACGTCCACAGAGAAACGCTTCCAATTACGAGGTTGGAGCAGCTCAACCACATCGTTTGCATTTTGAAGAACCTCCTCTGTTATGTGGAGCCACAGCACCCCCTACCGTGTATCTGGGGTAACTGCTAGCCTGATTTAATGAAGGTTGGCAATGCGAACATGATTATATCAAGCCTCCAAGATGTTCTTAATCCTCCATGAAATGTGGTGCAGTGTTTAGACACCATCTTTGAATTCATAAAGTGAAGACAGGCAGTCCGGAAATACACAAATGTATTAAGACCTGTAACTAGGTAATATCAGTAGTGAACATAAAATAGTTGCAGACACTGTTAACTCAGGATTCATGTGATGGCATTATTTTTAGTACCAAAAGTTTAGTGGAAATGTTTGTCAAGAAACAGGCTTTATTCTTGCAATGACGTGCATCAAAAGAGAGAGAGGCTTCACTCAAAAGATTCACCGGTCTCATCTGGTCTTCCATTGAAACAGTCCAGTTTTAGAATCCTGCATAGCATAAGGGGTGTCACCCCATAGCCCCGGCCCTCCATGAATATGTATCAGTCTGCTACGTCTGTAGACGGGAAACTTCACAACATTTGCTCACAGATGAAATTGTTGATTAAGGGATCAAGCTGTGAGCAAATGTCTCAGAAGCCTGTATTCATGGGGGGGGGGGATATGACCAAGAGAGGAGGGGTGGTAAAAACACTCACACCACCCTTAAGTAATTTCATATAACAGGAACATCAACCAGAAACTCTTACATTCTAACTTAAGTCCAATTAAAAGCAACAAATACAAGGATTCGTGAGAATGACGAGCACTCCCAAAGGTGGGGATATGTCACTTTTATTGAAATTCAAAAGATGCAGCACTCAGCTAAACACAACCACACAAGGGAAAAAACACAGGATAAAAATAACTGCTGTCCAAAACACAAACCAAAAGATGAGCGCCTTACATGGGAATTATTCCTTGAAAATAAAGGAGTGACAATATAGAGAAAGAAAACATAAAAAAATGGCACTTGCTCTTTTTTGAACATGAAGTTGATAACCGAAGATTATGGCGAGGTTGTTGGGGGGGGAACGGTAACAGGACCACCAGCAAAAAAAAAAAACAGAAGGAAGATGGGAGAACCGAGAGGCCATTCTGTTAGGCCGCTCCTCGGCCGTTTGCCAATCTGGCATCGGTTTACTCTGCTGCATCTCAACCTTGACCATTCACAAAAAAAAACTAACAGACTGAACTGGCTCGCCTTCCTGCTTATGGCAGTATAGGACATGAACCTGGACAGCAGGAACATGGCATCTAATAGGCATGTGCTCGAAGTACATAAAAGCTCTTTACTGGAGAAACACACAATTCATACACACAAGACCTACAGGGCCTGGCTAAGTGGGCTTCATTGCCAGAATGGTCAAAATTTGAGATGACAATATGCCAAAGATATCAGATAACCCATAATCCTACAATCAGGGGTCAAATCAGTCTTAGCTTAAACAGAATTCCTGCCACAAATATCTGGCTGACAGTATGATGTAGGCGGAACCCATTGATTAGCTTTGAGAGTACAGAAATGGGTTCCAATGCAGTATTGTGGGTCTGAAAATGGTCTGGGGTACAGGACTAGGAGTTGATCAAAATTTATGTCAGTGAATGCGGTCCTCCAGCCATAAGAAACACACAGTCCCCTTTCCTCACTGTGCCGTATCTAGTAAAACAAAGGGACAGACATTAAGACGTCTTTATAAACATATGTCGAGACGTGCCATTTTCATTAAAGGAACAAGACTCAGACGACGGCTCTCTGTCTCAAGTACCCTGGCTAATCAAGACTTTCTGGCCTGTGAAAATGTCTGCATGCGTGAAGTCACATGTTTTAGATGAGGAGGAATTTGGGCAAAGGCCGGTGGTGGGGTTTATGCTGATGTCCTTTAAGTGAGGGCGTAGACTGGGTAAGGCAGCACTGATAGCCCTCCTTGGAATAGTGAGAGGATGTCCCTCTCTGTTTATGCCTGTAAGTAAGTGTCTACTGTAGAGTAAAAAAAGTAGTTGGAAGAGCGACCAGGTTTAGGAGCCATTTTCACTTCTGACAGTCTTGGCTGCTGGTTCTTCAGTGCTCTTCCCGTTGGCCTCAAGTGCTCTCTTCTTTGGGCTGGTGTGCTCTGGGGAGAGAAGGCACCACAAAGAATAGATTATTAAGAATACAGTGATGTTTTATCCTTTTAGTACCCATTTCAGCATACCAGATCACTTAATTTGACTTAAAAATGTTTTTTTTTTTTTTTAAAGCTTACTTTATATGGGGTCAAACACTTAATTAAGAAAGAAGAGCAAGTAACGACAAGCATCTTAATGAAACGTCTTGGGCCATGGAGATAAACCAACCTTTGCGGTCACCATCGCCCTCGTCATCGCTGTTGAACTTGGTCTTCCTGCCCTGGGTGTGATGGTCTCTTCCTCCTCTGTCCCGACTGCGCCCTCCTCGTCCTCCTCTGCCTCTACCACCACCACCGCCCCTGTGGCCGCCTGGGGGGAAAGAGGGTGGAGAGATGAGCTTGGGTGCAATCTTATGCTACCTCCACACAAATGCGTTTTTGTCTCTGCCCAGACGAGCGTATATGCTCCATATCAGAAATAATCTCCCTCCATACTAAGACGCTTTCCGGAAAGTGGGTCATGTAATAGCGTGATGAATCAGGGAAGGATATGTTGTGACTGATAATACACAGTAAGATTGTTTCGAAGAGTGTCACCCACACTACAATCCCGGAGTTGGGAGCACGGTCAGCAGTTTCCAAAAGACTCAGTTTTAGGGGCTTGATAACTCTGGACGCCAGGCTTAAACGTAGCAAAAGTGAAGCGTTTTAATACAATAACATATTAGTGTAGATGTAGCTTAAATTACTAACATAACAAACTGCTTATTTACGAGTAAACTTGAGGGTAAATTAAGCTTATGATGACCGGGTAAACTATTTCTCACAATTGTATCTCTAACTTCGAGAACTAAATCACAATGTGGGCAGAACACTATGACCATACTTTATGAAGTGACCAATGACCAGATTTAATTAAGACTGGATGTGTAATACTTCCAGAGAGAAAAAAAGCTCCATAATCTTGAAGGACACAAGGTAATGAAGATTAATAGTTTTTATAGAGTTGTTACATTATTTAAAAAGGTCACAATCAGCAATGGGTTTTTCACTTTCGTAGTTGTCAAATTGATATTCAAGTCACTCCTGCAGTCTGGTACCTCTGCCTCTGCGTTTGTTTAGAGTCTCCTGCTGATCTTCGATGATCTTCTTCAGCGTCTCCATCTCCACGTCGCCGTCCAGGACCTCCCACGCCACATCGCTCCCCTTCACCTGAAGCTTCCCCCCTTTCGCTGCCTTCGCTTTCTCCAGGCCATCCTTGGCATTGGACCTGAACAGAATGGTGCCCTAAGAAAACAATTAAAAAAAAAACCACAAAGATGGCATTAGTCCAAAAAAATTAAATAAATAAATACAAATAAATAGCAGAGCCATCCATTTCCAGGTAAAGCTTCCTACAGTCTTACATCAACAAGTGTAATTGATCATAAGCAAAAACGGCATAAAACTAAGTGGACAAAATTGTGCATTGACCCAGTGAATACATCCAGCACTGCCGAAGATACAGCAGTTGCCCATTTCAGCATACCAGATCACTTCATTTTACTAGCACACCTTTTAAAAAAAGCTTAATTAAGTGTTTGACCTCACATAAAGTAAGAAGAGTAAGTAGCAATGAGCATGTTAATGAAACATGAATAGGCTCTGAGGAGTGACATTTAAGCCCAGTGGACGGTGCTGCCCTGAAGAACCTGGCCAGTGACGTGTAGGCCTTGTGCGCTCACCTCTTTAGCGCCTCTGGTGAAGTCAATCCACTTGATCTCGGCATGGCCGGCGAACAGCTCATGAAAGTCTTCCCGAGAAGTCCCGCCCAGGTCCCCCTTGAAGCGCAGCAGGCAGCCTTTCTGCTCCTCCAGGGATTTCTGTTAGCCAGGCAGAGAGGCAGTGTGAGAAAGCGCCTCACTACACACACACCCACGTCTGTATTTACAAAACAGTCATAACAAAGCAACCCTCACCATCTCCTCCTCTTCTGCTTGTTTCTGTTTCTCTTCCTTGTCACTGAAAGGGAAAAGTTGAAGCGACATGATGTATGTTGAAGGGGCAAGCAATGTGAAACGATCCCAAAGGTGTCCCATTCTCAAGGTGAAGAACAAAACTTACCCCTTAGCTTTGGCCTTGGCTTCTGCTCGCCCGTGTTTCCGGTCCTCCTGTTTCTTGGTGAAGTAGTCATCTCTAAACCAACATGGGACAACACTCTGAATGCAGTATTCACGCCACTTATGAGTCATCTCTAAACATTACAGTATGAGTGATTACAATATCAGACTGGCTAAATCAATACAGGATTAGGAGTTCGATAGGAACTGGTATTAAATATCTAGTTAGCAGACAAAAACAGCTGTGGATAAGACGGAGGGGATAGCGTACTTCATGAGAACAATCATGTCGTTATCTTTGAACTTCTTGACATCGTCGCGGGCAACAAATTGCTTGGCGGATTCCTCTGTGTCCATGGCAATGAAGATGGAGCCCTAAGGACACAAGTTTGTAGGCTTAGCCACTTAACACTCTTCTGAGACATTACATGTCAATAGCATTCCTGTACAAGACCTCCACAGCAAAGTTGAAGCAGACATTTTCAAACTACCTCACAAATAACCCTATGACCTTCCACCTGTGAACTCTCACTATTCCAGGTGGACAAGACATAGCAGTATGATCCTCAGAAACAAATCGTACTTTGAAAGTCTTCAAGGGTCCTTTTCTCATGTGGATGTTCTCGATTGTTCCTTTGCCACCTAACCATTCCTTGATATCATCCAGGCCGGTCTCCAAAGGAAACCCTTTCTGTAAGGACAGACATAATAAATAAGTGAAAAACAAAGTTCTAAAAAGCTCTCCCTAACATCAACCATACAAACTCAGAATACTTGTAGATTCCACAACAGCGTACTTATAAACAGTTCGATAACAAAATAAGGTTCACTCACAATGTAGACAGACTTGTGCTTGAGGATATCTTTATACTCGTCGTTCATCTCAGGGAGGGGTTTGCTGGGGCATCGGCGAATTTTGGTTTTGTCTTCGCTGACCTCCAACAGACCCGATTTAGATTTTCTCAGAGCTTCCACAATGACTGCCTCCTCTTTTGTTAAAGTCTTCAACCTACATGTCAAAAATGAAGGTTAAATCTGCAATTTATACCTGACTACAACTGACAAGATACACAGAAGTTCAAAAATGTCACTAGTAAATCACTGCTATGAAACTTAGACAACTATATAGAACCTTCTACTTGCATTTTGTGAGCGACATATCAGTGGATGGTTATTCAGCCCAAAATTATGAAACAAATTTGCATCTGCGTGATAGCAGTCCTTTACATAAAAATCACATACATGCCTTGCGATGGTATTAAATGTACCTGTTAAATTTCAGCATCGTCTCCAGTGTTACCCATCCATCATCTAATTGAATCTGTTCCTTCAGGAACTTGTCTCGGACGAGATTGTGGTCCCCAAAATAGTACTGAAGGCAAAAATAGCACAATGTCACTCAAAACTTATATCATAGAATACAATGAGAGGGTAGAGCTCAACACATTATACCAAGGTCAAACTTGACAGTCAGATTACAGTTAGGTTACGCTGAACGGTTGACAAAGTAGGGCGGTTGAAAAATGTGTTTATCAACAGATTTTAGGAAGGCGGCGTTGGCATTTAATTTCTGTTACATCATCCACGGCATCCGATGTGCCAGGGCGCATTTAGGTTTATAACACTCTCCCAACACTTGAAGATTGACCTGATAGATCCAATACGTTTTGAAGCATCGGTTTTGCTGAAAAAGAGCTGCCTTTTAACATGTATCCATAAAACAAATATTTTTCGGTTTACCTCGATTTGTTCGGCAACCTTCTTCTCCAACGGCGAAAGCTGTTGATTTTCTGCCATTTCTGCAGGTGTTTGGGAAGATGGATTAGTAGTGAACTGAATATTATCTTTAATACGTTGCTAGTTATGTACACTTGGCAGGTCTGGGGAACATGCCAACGTTGGCGTTAAGAAAGCAACGCTAGCTATTAGCTCAGTCACCAAGGCCCACGTGTTGATGTAGTGCAGAGTAAACATGCACGACTAGCACGAATAGGCCTTTCTACACTGATTAGCTTCAACAAACTTAGCAACGAACGTAAAAAAAACAAATACAGTCAACACTTTGATAAAGTTTTGTTTTTCTCATGCTCCCTGCCGATGCGTTAGCCAAACAACCGACAGACATTCCAGAATTTCACTTGGGTTAGCGGCGCAACGTTACTTCCTGGAAGCAGCAAGCACCGTTGAGTGCCACTTTTGCCAGCTTGATCCCTACCGTTACATCACCTTTATTAAGATGTCGTACTGAGACAAGAGAAGCCATACAGCTTATCCCTCATCTGGTGAAAAGGCTAAGTAAGTCCATAGCTTGTACTCTTAGACTGAATCATGACATGCACGTTTTCACCCTCCTCTGAGTGCACGTTTCTTCACCACGCTGTGGTCAGTGAAAATGCGCTACGTTGAAAATAAGAATGAATGCCATGCCAGTGTACAAATAATCACGAGGGTAGCATCATACAGCTATACAAAATATATTAATTTTCATACTTACTTTAAGTAGCGGTATGTCTCGTGGAAGTTGAATGAATCACCGACGTTTGCCGTGAATTTCTCCCATAAACCAACGCGCTGTGCCGGTGCACGTCATATGAGGTCTGCGAGAGCACTCCTATCGGTCATTTCAAAAACTGAACCAACGATTTTCAGGAGCACATAAGGAGCAGCAAAAAAATATTTATTTTCACACAACTTCATTCTGCACACCTTTCAATCATGTTTAAATATATAAAGAAGTTCCCAAACAGACTGACATAAGAAAAAGAGTTACATAAAATATTAAACATGTCCTTCATCCAGACAGACAAAACAGCACACTCACATATTCATTCATTCACTAGCTTATATCCCTGGATGAATCCTGAATAAATTGTGGTCTCGCAGACAACACAACCTCACAGATTACATAAATTGTCTAAAAGCCAATCTACATATCACAACTCATTTACCTTTTTTTGTATTTAAAGCCTCATCTTGTTGTAGAGTCTATGTTTGAGTTCGCATTTATAAAATCACAGCAGGACATTCATTACATATTATCCTTTGAACCATACAAAATATGCATAAAATATCACTGGTGAAAATAAATAAAAATAAATAATATTATTTATGTTTGAGGTCTGTTGTAAAAAATGTTCCCTGAGTTTCATACCCTGGCCATTCTTATTCTCTACTGTCCATTCATCCTTGGTTGGCACACAAATCTGGCAGTGTCTGGTCTCTCAAGATGGTTTTAGCTGGGTATCAGCTAGCCCCTGCTGGTCAAATGCTGTAATTAAATTAGGCTACACGGGGGAAAAGTGAGATTCCCCATAGAAAAGGTTTCTTTTGATGAGATTGAGCATTTTCAATACAAACTTTCAGTTTCTGACATAGCTATATATTATATTTTTCATCATCATTTTGGCCCATAACATGAAGTGTTTAAACCATCAGACTAGTCATCATGTATGGAAACTAAGTGTCCTTTCAGCATGGAAGGAGGTGCCCTGCTTCCATTCTTGCTAGGCTGAATGCACTAGCCAGGGAACTCAATGTGAGATGAGAGTGAATGGCAATTGATCACCCTCTCCAGTTCTATACCATACCTCCATGCTTTTACTCGCCCATATATCCTGGTGGACATTGCACCTACAGATTGTAAACACAGACACAACCATGGGATCTTGCCGCACTGGGAAGCGTACCCACAATCTCCCAGGTGTCGTACTCTGGGTCGTACCACTCCATGCTGTGCAGGTATGTGCCTTTGGTGTACGAGTAACCGCCAGTAACGTAAACAAAGCCATTCAAGGCCACAGCACCACACTCCATCCTCCTCTCCTTCATGTCAGAGAGTTTGATCCACTTGTCTGTTTTCGGGTCGTAGCAGTCTGTCACAGTAGTCTGGCCCCCTACCACATAAAGCCTGTTGTTCAGCGAGACTGAGCAGAGGCCGTACTCTAGAGGAAGACACAAACAACAAGCATGATTAATAAGTATTATTAAATCTGTTGAGGCTTAGCACATTCAAACTGAAAGGCTTCACGTACCTGGGTGGGGACAGGTGGTGGCAATGCTCCACTCATTCAGATCTGCCCTGTACATCTGAATCTTCTCATATGTGCAGCTTCCTTTGTAACCGTAGTGACCACCTGTTACATAAATGTTGTCACGTAGAACACATGCAGTGCCATTCCCCACACCTACGAGAGCAATGGGTCAACATGTATGTTTAGTACATTCAAAATGAGGACTGAAGACATCCCATCAATAATACTGAATAACATTGACCTTGTGTAATCATTAGTAACAGTTAGTTTAGGTGTAGTCATCACCATTTTCATTCGAATCAACAGAAAAGGTAACACATGAAAAGGCAACTAAATAACTCATGTGGATTACTAGAATTACTAACAGCAATACATCTGGAAGTATAAAAATCCCTGTTCAGACAGCCTCGTTCAGTACCTTGGATCATATTTGCCACTGGGAACCACTTCTTCTTGAGTGGGTCATAGAACTCAGTCTCAGCAGTAGGAGCTCCTCCTCTGTAGCCGCCAATGGCATACACACACCCATGCAGTGCCACAGAGCAGTGGTAGTAGCGAGCCCCCAACATGGGGCATCCAGGTGTCCACTCATCCTGGTCGCTATGGTACACCCACAGTGCATTCAGGGCCTCGACTATATCCGCCCGATAGCCCCCAGAGACATAGATGCTTGGCCCCAGCTGGGTGACGCTGTAGCTCTCTCGGGTGTGGTCGGGCATGTCTGTGCCCTGAGCCCATATGTTCGACAGTGGGTCCCAAACATGGACCTCGGAGAGTGGATGCCAGTGGTAGCCTCCGATTATATACATGCTGGTGGTGGCCTTCTTGCAGCTCAGACCTATAATGGTGAAACCGGGCATGAGGGAGGAAATGACCGCAGAATGGATCCGCTCTGGCTCACTCAGGTCCGAGCAGATCCTCTGGGACTTTAGGATGGTTCTGAAGAAGTTCTTTTCATCCAGGTCCATATTTATGCAGTGCAGCAGGGCCTGCGTGTGGCCCAAACGAGTCAGGGCACTATGACTGACCCACTTGATCAGCGCGTCCACCAGAACCTCCTGCCTCTTCACGTTGAGATTCTTGGTGGAGAGGATGGAGTGAAGGTGGTCAAAACTGACCTCTAAAAATTCCTCTTGGCCAGCAAGCTCCTCAAATTGGAAGAGCACCATTCTGCGTGCCTCCCTGTCTAGACGTGTGCATGCATGGAGCTCAGCGAACGCTTGAATGCCCAGACAATTATCCACATCCAGAAGTTGCACCAGGAACTCCTCACATGCAGTCTTTATCGGTCTGAGCTGCAGCATGTTTGCAGCCTCCAGAAGCTTCTCCACGTTCCCCTGGGTTATCGTCACCATGGATGTGTACATAAACTCTATGAGCATGCTGAGCACTTCGCTATCCATCCCTGGCAGTCGCACTAGGCCGTCAGTCTTCTCGCGCATGTCAGCAGTAAACATCACTTTGAAAAAGGGGATGCGCGCAGCTAGAGCTACTCTGTGACAATGGAACACTTGACCACTGTCGCACTGGAGGGTAACATCTGTGAAGAGCCCATCGGTGTAAAACTCCCACATTGAGTCCAAGAACTGTGCCGGGTGTGAAATATCCTGGAATTCATAGGTGTAACCCGCTTGCCCCTTTGCAGACATTGTGTACACTGTAAAACAAATGGGAACCATTCCTAGTTAAATTACAGCTTTAACCTCATAAATAAATAATGCTCCTGAAAAATTAACAACTAGGCTGGATTTCATGTGTGGACCAAGTGCACAGCACATGGCAGGAGAGCCCTTGTATTAGGTGTCTTTATGGAACACAAAGGGAGTTAGAGAGCATTTGTCTTATTCTAGAATAGCTATTGCTATACAAATGAACTGGATTTACCTTCACATAAATACCTTTTTCATAACTATATGATTGTGGCCTTAATTCCTTTTCATTGCCTCCTTCATCTGAATCAGATAACCAAACTGGCACAGATGATCAATCAGTGAATGTCGGGGTGTGGCATTAAGCGTCTTTGTTAGTTGTTGAATGGCAATACTAAAGGAAGGTGGTCTGAATGGGCAGCCTTCATGTTGGAGAGTGCTCTGTGTACACTATTTTAGTCATAACTGATAATGTGAACAAGATTAGAGAAGGTAAAGTGCAAAGCACCAAAACAATTTCCCAATAGCGAAAATTTAAATATCCCCAAAATGAATTGCTAATTGTTTCCCCGTTATTTTAACACCTGCATTTAACATGATAAAATCGCCTGGTTTTAGTAACGACCCGGAAAGAACACGAGGGCCCCTGGAGTTTTGTGGAAATTATTCTCCCAGACCAAGTTAAATAAATGTCTCCCATGTAAAGTTATATTAACGGCCGAAAACCCAACAGGTTGATGATCAGTGATACGGGGAGAAGAAGCCATCAGCAAAAGTGTCCTCTGTGTTCTCCAGGATCCCAGCGTATGAAAAGATGCTGTTGGCTGGCTGATCGACAAATCTGTTCGTTCTTACGGTGTTTGTATTTTCCGTCTATCATTCCCCTTTGCTGAGTCTTGGGTCACACAGACAGAATTTCCCTCAAAGAAAACTCCAGGTTGATAGAAAATGGCATCAAACACTACCAGAAAGTAAGCTAGTAGCCTATCTAAGCCTAAGTGCCTATCTAGCCTAAGTGCAGTAACTTGTGATTTTGGCGACAGTAGCTATGACTACTGTCACAGAGCCTAATCTAACACTGGTTACGTGCATTGTAGGAACAGCAGCTCATGTTGCTTTCATATGATATTGGTTTAATTTGGTTAATGTGTTTAAGAAACTCACTGAAAACACGGTCGGATTTTGTTCAGTACACTTTTCTTAATGTAAGTGATGAGCCTATCAGTAACCGCTTCACAAAAGTAAAGCATGATTGAATAGTAGCTATGACAATTCTATGGAAGTGTGTATTGCATCTCCTAATCCTGGGAGTAGCCTAAAATCAGCCTACTACGTTGCAGCTACATCTTCATTCCTCTTCATGTCAGGGGAATGCCTTGCAGTAACCAACAGACGTTGATCGTAAAACTAATTTAATTCACCACCCTTGACTGTTGCTTCCTTATTGTTTTACACATCACTCATTCAGTAAAATGCATGCTCTCATTCCTGTTACATTCAGTCTGAGCGTAAAACATGTAATAGTAGCTATGTGCTCCTTCACTATGCCGTAAACACTGATGGTTTAAGAGCACATTAAGCTACTACGACGTCCGTGGTCTAAACCAAAACAAAAACATCGCTCACAATAGGCTACCGCCTCCCTACCTGCGGTCTCCGTCGCCTCCAAAATGACTTCAAAGATCATCGCCAGCTCCGAGAATGTCGGTCACAATCATCATGACTGTAAGCGTTTGAGAGGAATGTGTAAGCAAAGGATATTTAGCCAATGTGTCGGTATCCTGCGTATGCTATATATGTGCGGCAGAACACCAGCGGATTGCATATATTGTCATTCTGGGATGCGCCTGATCTGATGGCGTTGCACAATAGCGCTCTGCACACACTCACGACACAATATGTTGGGGGTTGTGCCAGTTCAATAATCTGACCGCGACCGACCATAAATGTGTGACCTTTAAGCTGATACAGACCTGACACACACACAAACAAACGCCATTGGCTACAAACTCCAACAATGTAATCAATATGTCCAAGTTGCATTATTCCGGCACAAACACAGAAAAGGGCCAGTGGGTTCTTATACCAATCAAGTTATCATTACAAAAAAAGTAACTTTGATTACTCATCATGGCCGGTAATTGATTACAATTGCCTATGTTGGTGCAGGTAGTGCCATTTTGTCAAGACACTAGGATAACCTCTGCTATGTCCTGCCGAACTCCAGTGAGATTAGAAACGAAACGTTAAGACTGCCTTTTGTAGTGCTTTTCCTGCTTGTCAATGCTCAATCTTTCTGTCGCAATGTTTACAGGAACAATGAAAGCCATCGTGTCTATACAATGTTCTGATGTAGACTCGCTGTCTGATTCATTTGCGCAGTCGAAGCTTTAGACTGTACTATTTTGGACAATCTTTGACCACACGTCTTTATATAATTACTTTTTTATTTTTATTTTTATTTATATTATTAAAAAGTGAACACAGATCACTGGTCAAGTATGGACCCGACAATGGCAGGTTAACCACCATCAACAATAATAAGCAATGTAAATTCAACCACATGCAAAATAGACAGATTTGCACACTCTCAGGGAAGAGAGCACATTGTTGTTCATTAGACACGTAATGCTTCAAACGAGTAAACAATGAAAATAATATTTTTGATACCAAGGATTAGGCTATATGTTCTGATGAATGCATCAATAGGCTAGGGTGCTTTGCAATTGTAAGTAAACAGATGATTACTGTTATTTTGGACGTGGAAGTTTACTGCTTCCGTGCTGTTCGGATGTGAGCAATATCAAAGATCCTCTGTACTCCGGCTATATCACTTTGACTGGCAGGGTGTCGCAGCTCTATTGGATGAGCGCTTTGAGTTCACTGAGAATTTCCGTGGCACTTGTCCACGCTTGAACGCGCGGTTTTAATGCTGTGCCATCCTTGGTTGCAACTCCGGCCAGCAACAAACGCTCCAAAGTGTACCCTTTTCGTGGCATTGCAATATCTCCTTCACGCATAGACTTAAGCGGACAGAGATCATTGCTTCCATCACCGGCATAAATTGTCCATTTATACTCCACACCCGCCTTGTCTTGGGCCTCGATGAAATCCTCCAGAATTTTCCTTTTGCACATATTGATCGGACACTTGACACAGTTGTGAGAATGGTAGCACTGCACTGTTACGTAACCACGGTTGTCGATACTGGCCGGGTTAGAAAACACTTTGTCAAATGCTGGTCGAATCCCAGCTGCATCTAAGATCCAGTCGATAAACAGCGTATTGGCATCGGAGATAATGATGCAATCGATGTCATTCTTGTGTCCTGAGATGAACGTAAAAAGTTCTACCATGCCATCTGTGAAAGGTATGGTATGCATGACCGAACGAATCGATTCCGGTGTGACGGCTTGATCACCTACGTATGACATAACCCTGCCCATGTACTCAGTCCATCGCCCCTTCTCATAAGTCTTTTTCAGCGATTCTGGCAGGCGCTTGTCGGGGGTGCTTCTAATCACCCAGGTGTCACAGTTTTCGTCCACTATTGTGTGGTCGAAATCGAATACCATAAGTGTCTTCATCCCTCTGCACTGGTCTGTGAAAACATGACAGCATTAATAAAACTGTAAAAAATATATTGTTTGTGATCTACAACTAACATTTAAGTCTGAAGACGAAGGTTATGGTTAGCTAGCTTGCTAGCTAGTACACGAGGAGAAAAGCAAGCTTATCCAAATTACATTTTTGTTAATAGTCGACTAAAAAGGTCCGTATGAAGTGGTGTTGAATATATTCCTGACCCGCTTTTATATATTTAAATATAAGGTCATTTATGTACTGATCATTACTTACACTTTCGAAATCGTGCGCCAACCGACAGCATAGGATCAAAGTAGTGTTTGCTCGCTACCGGTTTGCTTTTCAGTACATCTACTTACGGCACATTGATTGGCCAATATTAACCCCGCCTACTCAAAATCAACCCGTGATTGGCAAGTTACAACATCATTTACTTCAGATTTCCCAACAATACAGACTGACCTGGCTTTTATCTGACAGGCTTGAAGAATCAATGGCACTTGCAAAATGCCATAATTGTAGCACCATCGAAACAAACCATCAAAATGACCATATCTGAGAGTATATGACGGGTGAGACAGCCCCCAAAAACCTTTAATGGGATAAACCAGAGTTGACATTTCCACCACATTTATCATTACAAATATTACACGCTGATAAAAAAAAAAAACCGTAACACTAATTTCCCCTGTTTCAATGGATATACCCATGGAGCTACGAAACTGAACACACACATTTTAAACAAAAACGAATTAAAATGATCAATCCCATTCCAGGTCAAAGCATTTCGTCTCAAATTAAACAGTTTACTGATTAAATTAATGTTACTCTTCTGCAACTTCATATCACCACTTCCACTACCTGTAAGTATGCCCTTAGAGTAAAAGTGTTAATTATCTTCAACAATTACTTTGCAATGTCAGCTATTTTATTATTTCTATTTGGCAGACAGGTTGTGGTCAATCACAGCAATAACATAGGAGGATGAGGGGGCAACACATTTCCCAGAAAAAATATTTTGACTTCACATTGTTGCATTACTGAGGGCATTCAAAGTCAGGTCTTACCAACTAGAGTCCAATTTAAAATAGGATATGTCTATGACTGCAAAACATGGTGTGGATTTGGTGTTTACAGTTCTTAAAACACTCCAGTGGGAGTGCACCCATCACTCCCTCCAACACCCATTCAAACCGCTATCATTTTTACCCTGTAGACGGTTGCCGTCACACAGGCCGTGGTGAAGGGTGGCGTCACCGCTCCTATGATGACGAGTCTAATCGCTATCACTGGAGCTGGATCTGTTTTTGTCATCTTTACGATGGTCCCGGTTCCTCCTGGGGCTTTGTGATTTGTCTCGCCTCTTCTCCCGGCTATTTGGTCGTTTTCCTTTCGGGCTGACGCTCCTCTTCTGTTTGTTCTTGTTCTTCTCCCTGTCGGAACCGCTGCTGCTACCACTACTACTGCTACTGCTGCTGCTACGATCTCTCCTCCTCCTCTTCCGGTCCTCCTCCCTCTCTCTACTCCTCCGTTGATTGGACGAGCGATCTCGGCTCCTGGATTTCTTGTCTCGCCGGCCGTCTCGGCTCCTTGATTCGTCCCTGCTCCTCCTTCTCTCTCGTTCCTTCTCTCGTTCTCGGCCTCTGTCTCGCTCTCGTTCCCTCTCCCTCTCCCGACTCCTGGAGCGCCTGTTCCGGCGATCTCGGCTACGCTGCCGGTCTCGGTCTCGGCTACGGCTTCTCCCTTTATCTTGTGTCCGGTCACGCGATTGGCCACCCTGGACCTGTCCACGCCCTCTGGATCTGGACCTGCGCCGGGCATCTTTGTCCGTTCTGGAGTCTCTTTCTTTGCTGCGTGACTTCGCCTTCTCCTTCTCCTGCTCTCCGTTCTTTATTTTCTTCTCCTCCATCTCCTCCTTCGGTTTGTCTTTACCATCCGTCTCGGAGTGTCGGCTCTTGTCTTTGCTCTTGCTCCTTTCTTGTTCTCCTGTTCCTGACGGCTTCTTTTCCTTCTCTTTCTCCTTCTTGTCGTCCCTCTCATTCCTGTCCTTGCTTCGGGAGCGGGCCTTCTCGTCATCCGTCCGACTACGCCTGCGGTCCCCGTCGCTTCTCTTCTCGCCACTCCTGCTACGGGACTGCCCCTTCCTCTTCCGAGCCTCGTCTTCCTCCTTCTCTCCTTCTGTCTTCTTTTGTCCGTCCCGTTCTCTGCTCCTGGAGTGGTGGCGCCGGCTCTTTCGGTCCTTGTCCTTCTGCCTGGATGGACTCTGGGACTTCTCTCGGCCCTTCTCGGAAGTCTTCTTCTCCTTCTCTTTCTCCTTTTCTTTGTCAGAAGTTCTTCGATCTCGCTCTCTCTCGCGAGAGTTCTTTCGCTCCCCCTCAGAGTTCTTCCTCTCGGCTTCTTTCACCTCAGGTTCGGAGGTTGGCTTCTCTTTCTCCATGTCTCCCCTTTAACATACAAGAGATATATTTACTGTTACTTGGGGTGGAGCTTTGTTTGCAAGTCTGCAAGTGTGTTAAAACAAGTGTGTATCAAGCATGTATGCAAGAGTATGTAGACCCAATTGCAGGAATGTCGTTACCTTCATGCACAGATATGTTCTTGTACTTCAATGGGTGTCTTCGATGGTCTATGCATACGTGTTGTGTAAATGAAGTCTGTCCCTTGATCCTGGACTGATGGCAGTGAGGTGTGTTTGCTGTGGACTACAGTACACTACTACATTTCTAGTACCCTACAGACGGTGTGTGTGTGTGTGTGTGTCACGTACTTGTCTCCTTTGATCCAACGGTCCTCACTGATGTTGCGAGTGCGCTGGGCTCTCTGCGTGCGCTGCATTTCCTGACGCCAGTGGGGAGGAGTCTCACTGCGTCTGAAGCGGTCCCAAGAGCGAGAGCGGGAACGAGAGGGTGTGCGATACCTCTGCATGAGGGACAGGGGAAGGGAGAAGGGATTAAAAAAAGGACGGGACAAAGATGGAGATTTACTCTTACTAATTACAGCTTCCATCTAGAGGATGCTGAAAAACATTAATTTGGTTGGTGTGTCCAGAGAAAAGTATAAATTATACCAAGTTTACATACTCAGTCAATTTATATTATGGGTCGACCGATGTATTTTTTTCATAATTTTCAATATGTTAATTATTAGATGTGAAAAAGAACAATAACAGATTTTCCATTTTCAGTGTGATAAGAAATAGGCTGTGATAGAAAGAGATTCAAGAATTCATGTTGAGTCCATCTGGAGCAGGTTTAAGAAAAAGGCAGACATTTTTTTCCCGAAACTTTGCATGGATAAGCCTACAATTCTTTCTGTCACATTTGGCATTACAGTTTTACATTGCAGTCAAATTTGAGCTGCAGCGTGTACAAGGGTTTCGAATGACAGTTTATGAGAGAGAGAGACAGGGCCTACTAAAAGGGGCAATATGTGGAATGTACGTGATAATGTCAGTGAAAACACTATGAAGTGCAAACGGAGTGCTGTACATTTTTATTTTATTAATATTTCTTCCATGATGATGAGGCCAAATGATTATCAAAAGCGACCAACGGATATTTTCAGCTTTAAGTCGAGGTTCCAGACATACAATGCAACCGAGCTGAAGTTTAAGGTTTGCTTAAATGATGACCAATTCAGAAGGGCTGTGCTAGAGAAATTTGGTTTACAGCATCATTTGAGCACAATGACCTTCAACAGGATACCTACCATTTATGCTCGTTTCCAGCAGCAGGTCTGAGAAAAGGTTTGATTTTCAAGGTCAGATAATGTTGTCTGTCTTGGCCAATGCGGGCATTTTGTGAAAAGAATGTTAGCCACTTCTGAGAGAGGAGATGCGCCAGGATAGTACTCAAATTTATTTCAAATTTATTTTAATATATTTTTTAGATAAAAATATACCGATACCGCAGTTGATACATTGATTAAGCAGCATTTCGGCGGCTCTGTGGTTAATACTCGTGTGCGTCCTATACACAGGAATGCATATTTTTCCGCTTGGTAGTTAGTAACAGGCACAGTAACTCTGCCAAATAAAGCGTGAATGGGTCTCTCCCTCTTTCACATACGAAAAAAAACATCGGCTAGATAACATTCACAAGTCACATTCAGTCTTCCATAATGATAAAGTAAGGGGTGTTCTGTATTCCTATTGAACGGGTTGCTATGGAATGCGAACCTCCGCAAGAGGTGTGCAAGGTCTCTTGCCAGTTAACCTAGACCAGGAGTACTCAATTAGAAACCCAAAAGGTCCACTCGCCAAATTTCCATTCAGTCCAGGGTCCGGAACAGTGACGGTCAAAATCCCAAAACATGCACAAACGGTTATGTGGTCTGGCCTTATTTTTGTGAAAGGTGACACTTTTTTGTGGTTTAAACTTGGGCATAAAAGGTGTGACGGCCAGGCGGAGGCACTGATGTAAGTGTTCATTGGGTGTGCTCCTGTATTTGTTTTTCACCATATTCATGGTTGAAAAGGCAGACTCACAACAGTATCTCTATCCTAAACTGTTGTGTTATACTGCATATTTTCAGTTTAAGTACATTGAGAGCAACTAAACCCAGAAAAAATTCCTTGTATATGAAAATGTACTTGGCCAATAAACATGATTCTGATTCTGATATATGTTGAGGTATGCACGCTCTTGTTGTGTGGCTGATCTAACTATTACACTGCATGTTGCTTGGTATGATTGCAGATGGTTTTTTTCAGCCCCTTACCTCAGAGTTCTGCGGGTATTTTTGTTCGAAGTGTGCATGCTTTGTTTCATAGTGACGTTTCACGTTACCACTTTTGACAAGGGCAACCGTCTCGTTACAGATTAAACACATCGGTTTTGTGCTCCCCACAGGCAGCACAAATGCATACTTGTCAGTCCACTCTGTCTTAAATTCTCGATTTTTGGAATCGACTTTTCTCTTTTTGTCGGGTTTAAAGCACGCCATGATTTTCGTTCGCTGAGAAAAAAATACCGTTCACATATCTATCTGCCGGCATTGTTGCCTTTGACACACACAACCTGCGTGACCCACAGAGCTCGCGGCCAACATTGAGTAAGTGAGTGAGTGGTCATAGTGATGTTGTTATATTACAGCTCCTGATTGAACCTCTGGATTGGACACGGAAGATAGAAACCACATCGAGTAGGAAAAAAATATATAGCACGAAATCACGCACCAATGAAACCTCGCTTGATCATGATTAAATTAGAATTTTGATTTAGGCTTCGGTCCAAATTTGATTGCGTCTGGGTCCGGATCGCGGTCCGCCTATTGAGTACCCCTGACCTAGACTATCCTAGCTATCTCTAGCTTAAGGAACCATTTTAACAGTTTATAGTTGCTAGTGTGTGTGATATGAACTTGTGTTATTATGAAGTGAATATGAACTTGTGTTAATACGAAGCTGCACAGGCAACCAGAGGATTTTTTACCATCATAGCGTGTTAACTATCCTAGCGATATCTAGCTTGGGGAACCATCTTAACAGTTGGCAGCTGCTAGCATATGAATAGGAACTCATGTGAATATGAAGCTGCACAGGCACCCTCAGGAGGTTGCAATTCCCACTGCAAGCATGTCAGAAGATTATCATGGTACTAGGTCACCCAAGATGAATTAACAATTAGACTTCAACATTTAGTGTCCATCCCCACGCCACAACACTAAATAAATAAATGCTCAAGAAATCGTTTTCACTGAGTCGGAATGAGGTATTCGCACCACAACTACATGGTATGACGCAATGTTCAATAAAATGTGGTTAATACACCAGTGCGGTCACTACAGGGGTTTGTTTTATAAAATACTGCAACGTGGTTTATATGCGGTGCGGTTAATAGTCGGGAACATATGGCAATAATGTGCAAATATCAGCTCCAATTATCTAACGACCAGATAATCGGTCAACCCCTAATTTATATAAGACACTGTCATTCCCTTTACAATCATCACACCGTAACCCAAGTACAACTGCCCTCTCCCCTCCCCCTTACCCTGGGGCCTCTGCCTTTTATTTTTCTGCCAGAGCGAGTCATCACCAGCCTGCCGCGATTTGGTTGCCTGGAGTTCAACATGGGCCTGGCGGAAAAGGGGGGGGGGGGAAAGACGACAAAAATACTCGATGATGCTAAACAAACTCAGTCAACTGAGGTTAAGATCAGAGCAGAGATGCCTTCCTCAGAGAGCGTGTATGCCTCACTGAGTGGCAGTAATGCAACACTTCTGAACTACTTACAGAGATAAACTTCACATGTCACAATCTTTTTAATACACAAGCCCTAACTAAATTACACATCATTGTGAATATATGACTACCAATGAACGCAAATTCTTCTCAAGGTCATATTCTAATATTGCAAGTTCCTAACCCTCACAGGACTCACCTGTCCCTCTGTCTCTCTCGCTCCCTGTCCCTGTCCCTCTCCTTCTGTCGGTCTTTCCCAGCATTCTCCTTGCTCTTGTCCTTCAAAGCGTCCTCTCTGGGAAGGGGGCTGCCTCGCATCAGGAAGCGGTTCTCTGGGATGGGCGGTACTTCCTCCGGACGGATGGTTGACAACTGCTGGGCCTCAGCCTCCCCCTCAGGCTCTTCCTCAGACCTGTGATCAGAACGACCAGAAACAGAGCAGTCAATCCCTGAGGTCACCGTCAAAGCACTCGTCAAATGCCATTACTTATGGAACAGTCTAATACATGGGAAGGCCGATAACTACAGATGTTCAGGGCAAAAAAAGTAACTGGCACCAACCCCTTTTTTTCCTTCCTTTTGCGTTTCTGCTCCTTCTTCTTCTTCTTTGCCTCCTTCTTGTGCTTCTTCTTCTTCTTCTTCTTGGACTCCTTCTCAGAGTCATCCGAGTCTGAGGAGGAGTCGGATGAAGAGTCAGAGTCGCTCTCGCTCTCACTGGAGGCCGACTTGTGATGTTTCTTCTCTTTCTTAGCTGTTAAAGGAGAGTGATAAGGAGAGAGCGACAGAGGGAGGGAGAGAGCAGGGTTCAGCATACAACATAGCCAAACAGACATCTCTATGCACACTTACTAAACCTGCACAGAATAACATTTACAATTAGCAAAACAAATACTAAAAAAGAAACAACTACCAGAAATGTTGCTTCAATCTCTGAAAGACCAAAAATATATAACTGGGAGGGGTATGAAAGTCCAAACACATACCTTTGGGTTTGGGGACAAGCTCACCACAGTTAACCATCTTCACCTCGCAAACTGGTCGATTGTTAGGGTCGGTCTTCTGATTCTCAATAGACCTGACGATGTCCTGACCAGAGATCACCTGGCCAAACACCACGTGGAGGCTGAGTGGAAAAGACATTCAAAAGCTGTTTAAAAACAAGGAATGCCACAAAGACAAAGTGTAAAATGGCATAATTATACAATAATAGAGCTTTATTGGTGTCGGTATGCAACCTACCCATCAAGGTGAGGTGTTGGCTTTGTAGTTCTGTTGCAATGAAGACCAGAGAGTGCGTCAGGTAATTTCACAGAGATGCATGCTATGCAGGACTTCAAGAGACCAGATTTTACTTTCACTTTTTGTTTCACTGGTTAGCCATCATGGAGTAGAGCTTGAACAGATAATATAACAATACTGCACAGAACTGGTGATTTATATGAATGTTGCAGCACCACATTTGCAAATATGGAACACATAATGATGCTAACAATGCATATTGTACATAGTAGGCAAGTGCCTGTAATGCAAGATCAGGCAACAAGATTAGGCATGAATCCTGTGGTGAGAGCCAAGTTCGGTGGGAAATGCTGAGGTGGTGCAAAGGTGAGGTGAAGAGCGTTTAGTAAATAATTAAGGAAAAACTTCAACTGTATGCTAAACCGAAAGTGCCAAGAAACTGTTTCAACATTTGAAACGCCCTGGTGACTGAATAATGGTTACCCTTTTTGCTCTGAAGAAGCCATTGCAAAGTGGAAAACTGTCAAAGAGTAATACGTTTATGAACATTTGGCTGGTGAGTGGTGTGAGCAGTTAGTGAGCCTCTTACATGAAAAACTGAGAGCCGTTGGTGTCCTTCCCCCTGTTGGCCATACACAGGAGACCCTCCTTGTTGGTTTTGATGGAGAAGCTTTCATCTAACACACACACACACACACACACATTTTAAATTATCATTGGGAATCAGCATCTTCGGTACAGCTCCTCTTGAAAGAAGAAATCATGTACAAAAAAACAAAACAAACAAAAAAAGAGAATGGGTTATGGTGATATACCTACCTTCAAAGAACCCTCCATATATTGATTCACCACCTCGGCCATTACCTATTAGAAAGAAAAAAAATAAGTTTTCTGTTTGTTCCGTCACCCTGTTTAAAAACCATAGTTTGTGTTGTGAAAGGTTAAGTTAATAATATGAAGTACAAAAATGTTTACCTTCGCTAAAATCCCCTCCTTGGATCATGAAGTCCTTCACTACTCTGTGAAACAAACATCCCTTGTAGTGCAAAGGCTTTTGGGTGCTCTTCCCCAGACCCATCTCACCTGGACAAGGAAATGTGTACACATTACTCATACAGAAAACTTATTTTGGGCATTTTGCTTCCCATCATTAGGGAACAAACCCTGCCCCTCTGGCATAATAATTCCCAGAAAGAATTGGCACTCACAACAAACACATCCGCTACAAAATGCTGAATTCTTTCAACTCCTTTGCCACCAAAACAAAATAGTATATTGATATGCTCTTTGATTTCACTGCATGCTCATTTTCAAACATAACGTTTGAAGGGTCTCCAGTTCACAGAACTGACAGATAAACAGTACACACACTGTAAAGGGAGGCAATACCTGTGCACAGAGAACGGAAGTTCTCACAAGTCTTCGGGCACACATCAGAGAATAGCTCGATTATCACCCTTCCCACTATGAAATAGAAGAAAAATATTAATGCAAAAACATATAGGCCAACTTCATGTGATCAAACCAAAAATTTAAATATCTGTAGAGGGTTATACATCTTAATGACCCTTGACGCTCTTTACCTGGTACGTTACTGATGGTGATGTCAATGAAGCAGCGAGGTCGCTGCACCTTCACCCCCATCGCACTGTAAACAACAGAGAGATGGAGTGTCTTTAGTTACCACATAAGAGTCATGGCTGCAATAGAATTCTCGCCTCTACGAAAAAGGGCAACAAACAAAAGCATGTAACCTGATAAGTGGCGATGCCACTTGATGGAAGGTGATGGAATGAATCGCTAGGCTAGCTTGTGGTCACACAGCAAATCGACCCAGTTAAATAAACACTACACATCACCCAAATACACAACAATACGTGGCAGTTACTTTAAATTTGGCAAACATCAAAATGTGACGTAGATATTATAGCTGACCCAAAGTAAACATAGCCAGGCATAGCTATTTAGCTTTCGTTACGGCCACCCAACTAATTCATTCAAAGTAAGTTAGCTAGATAGCTAACTAGCTTGTAAACATCAAGCTCGCTCCTTTAATTGTACATTCATTAAACCACTCAGGCAGCAAACGTTAGCTAGCCAACTTCACCAGAATAATAAAACAATGCTCGCTCAAATTTAAGAATTAAGTATGGCTGTGACAAATACGGAGGACGTGAAGACATGGAATACGAATGTTTTGCATAGTACGACTTCCAAAATGGCTAGTAAGCTACCCACGGCAAGCTAGCTTGCGCCAGTTCCTGGATTGTAGATGGTTTCCCCCTTAAGTTAGCTGGCTACTCATCGCAACTTAGCTACATTTGAACTTAACCCCGAAACCAGATAAAATGCACCTGAAAGTTAATGACATCTGAAAAGTGACAATACAATACGAGTATTACCTTTTTTAACAACGGAAAGGATGCTACCAAAGGGCAAACATTCAAATATCTACCAAACGTTAAATGAAACACACGAGTCTAAATCAGGTTCTTCTACACCACGGTTTTCCAAAGATGGCGCTATGAGCCATAGCGATGCATTCTGGGTATTTGTCCGTCAGCTACGGTGCCGGAATGGTTTTAGGATACGGACGTTGTAGTTCCCCCTTGTGAGAGATTCTTCATACAAGACCATGTAGCGTGGAGAGGCAGGGATAACAAGTCACGTAATTTAAAATATTTTATTTTACAAAAAGGGAGCATAAATACAATTCAGAAACCTACTGTGTTGGCGTGCGTGAGTGAGTGACATGAAACAGGTTGAATGTTGTTATTTTATTGTACAGAAATGAACCTGAGAAAATTCAACCCTAAAACATCACAGTAGTCCCATTTTCCACATCCAGTTTGTGATGGCTATCGGTGAGTATGTATATATTTTTCCATTTAAAAGACTTGGGAAACATTGCAGGCTTTTTGACATCATATAGATAGGCTGTCGCTATAGAATTTGTGTGGTAATGTTGTGTCAAGAGAGCTTCTCAACCCTGGTTAACAGGCTGGAGAGTTTCCTCTACTCTCTCTTTTAAAAGACCACAGAGGGATGACTCCAGGCAGCTGGGCTCTTGGGGTCAAGAGGTGAGAAGGTTGTGATTGGATGCCAGGTTTCAAAGTTTGGGCATTCTGGCTGCATTTAGGCGCATAGAAACACAGGAGGAGCCAGCAGCATAACGCATCTCTCTCAGCATACCACTCCATTGCTTTTTCTCCTCCTCATACCTGTAGAGCACACACACACACACACACACACACACACACACACATGGCATATCTGGTCAGGAACAGGAATGCATATTTTATAATGCCGTGACAGCATTCACCTAATGAATAAACAGGAGTGTAACAGGAGTGACATAAAAATTCATCCACAGAAAGTTAAAGTCAGTGGATAGTCATATTTTCTGGACCTTGGAAGAATGTTTCTATCTTTTCACTCGTACTCAAAGTGCTGCCATTCAATCAAGAAAATACAGAGTTTACGGTAGCAGGGGACTTACTGCCAGACGTCGGTGACCTCTGCTGGGCCAACTTGTTTGTTTTCAAGCTCCATGATGGCAAACCCACCGACTGCATACAGTGTTCCTCCACTGCTCATCAAGTTTACTGAGCTTCTCTCCTGAGGGAACTCTATGAATGGCTCCCATCTGAATTAATGACACATGATGGCAGTATGTTAGCAATAATGGACACCTTCACCGTGCAACAAGAAATGTCACAATCAAAGGGCAAGCTTTATGCAGTTAGCGTACTGGCTACTAGCTGCTAGCTGCCAGAGTTTCTTTAAGAAATGAGGAGTGATATCCAGCAGCCCACCTTGACACAGACTAAAGAGTAAGTGGACTGTGGCCTATCAATGCCACCTATATCATGCTCACACTTACTTGTTTGTGGTGAAGTCATAGGTTTCAGCTGTTGCGGTAAGGCCTTCCTCATTCACCCCTCCACTTACAATGATGTTCCCCTTGTGAATGACAGCACCGAACATGGCTCTGGCCAGCGTCATGCCTGCCAGCTCCCTCCATTCAGACTGCTTGTGATTGTACACAAACATCTTGTTGATGGCTTTGCTGGAGGGGCAAAAAGAGACACAAACATGTTGAAACATAAATATGGATGCACAGGCTCTTATTCCTTTATTTATGTGTTGATGACAGAGATGTTGAGTGCAGTCACATTTCATATGTTTTTTTTTTTTTTAAAGGAAGAAAAGTCACAAATCTCGGCCTCTACACACACAGGCTATTTGTAATGCAGGTTCCTCATGTGTGGTAAAAATACTTCAGAAGAAGCTGGACATTCGGACAGGCTCCTTATGTGCTGAGAGTGATGGAACATAGACAGCTGCAGACAATCCTATGTGCCATATGTCTGAACACAAAGACACACACGAGTCGTGGAGCTCACTTGTCATCTGTTTTTCCTCCAATGCAGTAGATCAGGCCTTTGTGGGAGACCACAGAATGCCCATGGATCCTCAGGGGAAGTTTCTTTGTCTCGCTCCATTTCATCTTACTGTTAGGAAACAGCAGGAGTTAGTTATAGTACCGTCAAACCAGTCTACCCCCATAACATGTACTTGGATCATTAGGAAAACAAATGAGTTGTGCAGACTGAGACAGACAATGAAGAAAGATTGTGAGATGGGAAGCAAGCTGAAATGAAGAGAGAATGGAGGACAGATACAATGTAAGTTCTATATAAAACTACAGAATTCCACTCACTCAGTGTCAAAGCACATGACAGTGTCCACGGATTCGTTACTCTGCAGGTCTTTTCCTGCAATGGCAAACAGCAGGTTCTCATACTCGCCGACGTTAAACAGACACCTGGGAGAAGGCATGGGGGGCAGAGCCTCCCATTCAGATGTCAGTGTATCCAACTGTAACAGAGGGCATCACCAGTGATTATGGGAAATGTAGTTGAAAGTGCTCGTTCACAGAAATCTTAATGGGTATCAAGAAGCTGCATAAAACGTTTTGGTATAAGTTGAAGTATATTTACACTGGGGGTTACCCCGTTTTAGAATGAATACAGTTTTGGTGATAACGTGGACATGTTTTATGGGGATGTTCTGAGGCTTTCATAGAGATGCTGCTGTCTGCAGGTAACATTACCTGTAAGTATGTCTCTTTACAATGAAAGGGCAGTGCATTTAGTAGCTTACTTTACGCAAACAACCATACAAGCCTACCAAACAAGTCAACACACAGTAACAAAGTATATTAAGTGCATTTCATTCATTTAGAGTATACTTGTCATTTGTGAGGTGTTCTTATCTTGAAGCAACACCAAACCGTTTGAACTGACAAACTACGGTGTTCAGTACTGTAAAAGCAGCGGGCTAAATCAGTGACCACTCCAAAACTCTGCATACGACTGAATATTACAGTGAGTGCTATGAAGTATGCTGTGTGTTTAACCACTTATGACTGACAAAAATGCCATTGATCAGACCAGGTCACTGTCATAATTATGCAGTCGTAATGATTTACATGGCCGTTAGTTCAGCTGTCAGACATTCTTTAAAAAACTCCTCTTGTGATTTATTTACCTGATAGAAGTAAACCTGCAATGGCTTCTCCTTGTTGTCCTCATCTATGAACAGACCGCCCAGAATGTAGAGCTGGTTCTTCGAGGTGCAGACGCTGATATGGTTACGAGGTACCTGCTCAGACGCGGCGGCCAGGAAGCACTCATTCTCATTCACGTCGTACGCCACAGCGGCTGTGTCATTCACCATGACGATCAGGTTCCGCGTGTACATGCCCAGTCTGCGGATGTCACTTAGGTATCCTGGCAACAGGTCCTCCTCCTCTTCCTCTTCCTCTTTCCCGGCTTGGTCGCCCTCTCCCTCTGCCTTCTTCTTCTTGGTCTTCTCGGGGAGCTTCCCACCAAACGCATCCTTGATCTCCTGCACCTTCTTCATGAGCTCTGCGTCGGCCTGGATAAGGTCGTCGGTCTCCACGTTCTCTTGGAAGTACTTCTCTGGCATGAGGCGGAAGCGCACGCAGTCGAAGGCCTCACCGAGGACCTTGGTGCGCTTCTCCGTGTCGCAGCGCACCCACTGCATCAGCGCCTCAAAAACATGCTCCTCGTGCTCCACATTGAGCGAGTCTGTGCCGATGATGGCGAACAGCTCGTGGGCCGCAAGCTGAAGGAACTCCTCCTCAGCCGACAGGCTGTCAAAGTGGTCGGCGATGTAGTTCCGGGCGGCAACGGCCAGACGGGGGCAGTTGAGCACCAGGCCCAGCCGGAAGATGGCCAGGCAATTGGCCAGCGAGAGCTTCTGCTGCAGGTAGTTGACACATACAGTAAAGACAGAAGGGATCTGGAAGCGGTTGGCCACGGCGAAAATGGCCTGCACGTTGTCGTCGGTCAGGTCGATCTCGGCCGAGTACAAGTAGCGGACGATCATGTCGAGGGTGTTGGGGTCCACGTCATCCAGGACCACCTCCTTGGTGTCCACCTGCTCCTTGCCGTCCTCGGTGAAGAAGAGCTCCCGGAAGTAAGGGCTGCATGCTGCCATGATGAGGCGGTGGCAGGGGAAGCAGCGGTCGCCCACTTTCAGGGTACAGTCCACGAAGCGATTCTCATTCAGCAGCTCCTTCAGTCCGTCCTGCAACAGGGTGCTCTGGAAAAGGCGCAGCTCCTCTTTAATGGTGTTGGGATCCATGATGAAAGGAGTGTCGAGGGTGAAGGTGACTAGTTTCCCAGTGTTAGTAATCCACAGAAAGGGAAAATGGGGGAAAAACGGGCGCGAGGAGGAGAGGAGATGGCGGCCGCAGGTCTGCTCGCCACACGGTGCTGGCTGGAAAAGGGCAGAGCAGTGAAAAGATTCCCAGCATGAGGGGGCTGTTATTTAATACCCCCCCACCTCTAAATTTAGCCATGTACCCCCTCCTGTTCTCTCTCTCTCTCTCTCTCTTTCCTCTCCCTCCCCCTCATTCCCCCTCTTCCTCCATACCTCTACCCCATCCCTGAACAGCGAGAATGCAAGCTGAACCAAAAGCGAGGAAGGGCCCGAAGGTGCAGCTGTCGTCATCTGACAGGCGTAAGTTATGCCTGACTCAGCTCTGGCAAGGAAACACATGAATGGAGGACTCAGTGGAGAAAATATTGTGATATTCAACATCGGTGGTCTATGTTGGTCAAATGTGGACCGTGTTCCGCTGTTTGAGTTAAAATACTACTAGCACTAAACGTGAAACATTAAATTGTTTTAAGGCAGTCCTTTGACAGAAGCATGTGCGGTGTGTGTATAAATTGTCAAAGACCAGGACACAGCTGTGGCCACAACAGGTGATGGCTGCTTGCTCCACCCATCAGTGATGGCCCAGAACCTCTCTCACTGCTGAGCGAGGTCGAAGTTCAGTGGGTGGAATTTAGCAAGCCTTAGATTGAGTCAGGATTATTGGTGAAAATGTTGTCAGATGAAGGTAATGAAACTGAATGGTAATGGAATCTCTCTTTATGCAATCATGTATCAAAGAAAGTGAGATGTACATGACATATATAACTGGCGGTTTAATAATAGTTTGGACACATATTCATAATAAGCACCTGGCCTGTGAATTCTAGAACAATCCTGACAGAGTGTGGGATGAGGTATCAGGGTCTCTTCTGTCTGCTTGCCTTGTGCTAAAATTAACATGAGACTCCACTTGAAGGAGGGTAGTGGGGGACAGATGAGTAATATAAGTCAGAGGGGAGAGAGAGAGAGACACAGTGACAGAAAGAGAGAATGAATGACAGAGGACCCAGAAATAGATACAGAAACCTCAGACTAAAAAAAGCTGTGTGATTAGGGAGGAAATATGGGAGGCAACTTGGCACTTGTCAATATGGCACAGGCTTCTAGTTACTTAGAGTTTGCTAAGTGGTTGATTAAAAGAAGTGGAGCTGATGTTGTTTGAAAGATGCAGCTCCAGTGAATATCTGATCTTTTGACTACAGACAGGTTCTCATACAATTGTGTTACTTTCGTTGACGACCAGCAGAGGGCAGTACAACTGATTTTTCTGAAATCTCAAGCAACAACCAAAGTAAAATTACTCAAATTAAATTAAAACTATCAAAATAAAATAAATGCATTCAATTGGACAAGGTACAAGGACACTTTACCCCTCTGACAGAGAGAGTTAACATGAAAAAGGTGAATAACCCTTAAATAATATTACTTCAGGTTGATAATGAGGCATGAAACATTCAAACATTCAAACATTCAACACAAATAAATGCTTTGTATGCATGCATTTACAAAAGTGCTGACCACATGAAATAATAACTAAATAAAAATGAAAACTCAGCCAAAGCTGCCAAGCTGTCATACATATTTGATTGGCATGGCAAGGAAGGGCATGCAGCCCTGGACTGTGCATAAAACATAAAGCATAATTTAAATGTTGTTGTTTGATCATGTCTTTAATGATTGGCATAAAACAGCTGAAATGCAACACTTCTCTTTTATGAGAGTGAGTTCGTTTTTGTCTCAATGTTTAAGTTTGTAATGGACTTTGCAACAGAGCCATTTGGTTATGTTTATATTGGTTGCATTTAATCTCAAAAGATTTAATTTTACTGGTGGTCCATTGTTATCAACAGATATTTTTTCTACCAATTAATGTGGTTCATGTCCGGGTTTCCCAGGATTCGAACTCGTGGAGATGTAGACTCAGTTGCATAGACAGAGACAGAGAAGTTTTGATCAGATTAGTTCAAACTAAATTCTTTACTTGAGGGCAAAAATCTCAAAGTAAAACCAGACAAGGAAAACACAGGCTGGGCAGTTACATAGCTCCAACAAAAGGTATCCAAAACAGGTAACAAAGATCTCAGGAAAAAAGACTCGTAACAAGTAACAAAGGTTCTCAGGAAAGACAAGAGCTCAAACTCACACAACGTGACCACAGGGTGCCAAATCAAGACTGAGCAACACACAGACGCTCAGGCGTCTTGTAAAGAAAAGCAAATAAGGCTCAGGTGAACACAATAACACAATGACGACATTAGTGACAAGAATCAACACCTGTGACCAGCAACAGGAACACTGAGAGCACCACATGGTTTGCAGTCCAAGAAATCCTGACAGTTCATTATGTTACGCATGGTCCTGGACCTGGAGAAAGCCTTTCAATTCTGCTGGACCTTTCTGTCCCAGAGATCCATGGCTGGGCTCGAAACGCCACCACTGGTTATGTTTGGCTGGGCCTCTGCTATGGCTGCAGCCTGGACACTTGGTACTGGCTCAGAGGAGAGACGGTGTGCTATGAAAACTGGGCACCGGGGCGCGGGAACGGGAGGGACGCCTGTGGGACAGGATGGAGAGTGGGAGCCATAGAGGCCCGAGGAGACCAGCAGTGGGTCAGCCTGCCGGACACAGAGAAGCACAACTTCATTTGCAGCACCTATGAAGGTGAGTGGGGCAGGGTGTGTCTGTGTGTGGGTTTGTGTTATTGTAGCGTCTGGTTTTTAAATCATTTTTTGTTTGTTTGTTTCAGATGAATAAACCATCAGGCAAACTAACATCAGGCACAACAAGCTTTCAGTCAATAACTTTTAGACAGAGTGGTGATGGGACTGCATTATGTTGATGCCTTTTTATCTTCTATCTTTTATCTTCTTTTTTTGTTATCCAGGTATCGTATCGATTACAGAATTCACTGATGGTTAACTTTTCTCAAACTCATTTGTTAATTGCTCACCCTTACCCGAACTGTCAGTAACATCTAGCTATTGTTTGATAGCTAACTGTAGTCTATACCTATCATATGAAATAATAGGCCTATTTGAAAATGATAGTTTAAACATTTTTAGTCTCAGGGCAGGAGGCATATTGCTGTTGGATGTTCATGTGCTGTGAGTGGGTGCATGACAGACCTTGACTCCAAGCCATATTTTTTGCTTTTTCAAGAGTGCTTTGAATATTAATTGTAGGTTTTGATAACATTTTACTAAATATGTAGTTTTGGTTAACAAAAAGACACATTTTTTTTACAAAATTGTAACTGTAAGCTATATGCATTTTTATGAAGGATGTACAACTGTATAAATGTGTAAGAAAAATTGCAAATACAAAATGTAGTAAAGTAACTTCTTTTCAGAGTACTTCTTCTACAAGGTAGTGACTCAGGGAAGTGAACCGAAATGGAGGTTGTGAAAAATGTATTACGAATGTGAACAGTAAAACAGATTTCATTTCACCTTTTTTAATAAATCGGGAATCTTTTAATTCTCAAACTCTAAATTCACATATGTAATGCACACATTAATGCTTTTTTTTTTACTGTTGGTTTTATGGACCATAATAAGAGAACATTTTATTTCTAAATTACTTGACTTTGAATTACTTGAAAATTATTCTGAAAATTATTCCTAAATATGAATGTGTCTATTTGGGTTTTGGAGCTTCTATCCTTTGAATTTCGATTAATAAAGTTTTCTTTCTACTGATTCTAATTCCTGTTCAACATATTACTGGGGACTGTTAATGCGTGTCAGGAACAAAATAAGGATCTAGTGTATTTTTTTTTCCAATTTAGCACAACCCTGCCTTGATAGTGATTGACTCAACTTGAAAGGGACTCTTTATGAGAACATTTCAACTATAAATACAGAAATATACATACAGAAATAAGTCTGACTACAAAAGCAGGAAACCGGCATCACCCTCAGTGAACTGTGTAAGCCAAACCCTGTTTGCATATATGTATATATATCCTAGTGACATCAAGCCTCCATGTTCTACTGTAACATTGTTGTGGGTAATGTAAATAGCTTGACATTTGTTAAAACCACAAATAATAGCAAAAATAACATAACATTTCCCTCTAGATATTTCATATCTAAAATGTGTTGTGACAAATCACAAAAAATCGCTGATTCTGAAGATACTGTACATATCTAGTTTTTTTTGCATATACATGACTGTCTGTGAGGCAACCCAGTTCATCCTGCATGTGTTGTCCACAGTGATGTAGTATTCCACACAAGCACAAATACAAGCACAAAAACATCTGCATCTGAAGTTTTATCTCTTATTACGAAACTCTGAGGTACTGCCAAGTGTCAATCTCTCCCAGCTGTTCTGGGTGAGGCTTATCTGGTTACAGATGGTGTCCTTAATTATCTATTACACTTTTTCTTCAAATTCAGTGAAAGCCCCCTCACGTTTCTGTCCAATGTGTCTGGTGATTGTGCACAGTCCTGGCTCTGTAAATGGGAAACAAAGTGCCTCGGACAGAGCCATACATACATACATACATACATACATACATACATACATACATACATACATACATATAATTTCAGCCAATTGTGTTATTTGATTGGCTGTTGAGCTCAAATATCAATCACCTTTCAGCAGAATCTAGTACTCCACCTATAAAGTCTGGAGTTAGCGTATATACCCTTTAATAAAAAACTGAATTTTTAATGAAAAAATTATTTAAATGTTAAATGTTATTAATCTCAAATAATTGAATTAGTAATCAAGCAATGATCATTCACAGCAATATGCGAGTTGCAAAAAATGGCATATTAAATCACAAAACAAACTGGAGAGCTTATGATTTTATTGAATTGTTTTAAAAATATTCTTCATTGAAATATTAATGAAAAAGTAGCCTAATTTGAAAAGATGAAATACTTACATGTACACTTTAACTTTAATATGATGCACCTGACAATAATATTACACACAATATTTCTGCACACAGAGCCAAATCATTTTCTTTGTAAACTAGCCTCCTGCAATTGAAATGCTATGGCCTGATTCATCAATGAGCATTTACACAATCGATGTAAAAATACCATTACATAAAAACAATGCGGGGAGGTAAATTACCATCAAGAGATCTAGACTCCCCTGATCCACAACCTTCTCACCAAGGCTGCACGGCCTTCTCCGACACAAACTGTCCGTGAGGTTCTTTTTCCCCTGGGGGCAGCAGGGCGAGGTACACAGGGGTGATAGCGCCCTCCTCTGGTGACTTAGTAGCATTGGGCCCTGTCATGTCAGTCCTCACCCAGCCTGGGCAGCAGGCGTTGAGCAGGATGTCGTCTTGAGGTCTCCCCTGCCTCAGCCTGCGGGCGTGGATCCTGGAGAGGACGGTGAGTCCTGTCTTGGAGACGCCGTATGCGGTGCTGGGCCAGCCTCTCTCCTTGTGAACGCCCTCCTGGGCCTCCTTGACGAAGCGTTCCATCAAGGCCACCAGCTCTTCCTCTGTGATGTCATCACTGCGGAAGCGGGCCTGAAGCTCCGGGCTGCATTTGCTCAGGGCAGTGGAGCCCAAGCCGCTAGAGATGTTTACAACTCTACCTGCTCGAGGTCAAACAACATGTTGAATGAGTAGCATCGTATTTAGTTGGTTTGACCAAAACCACTCATGCCCAGACCTGTTGCAAGTCAAAAGAGGTTGGCTACTGACCTAACCATGCTGTAATAAAGGCCTTTAAACTTAACAATGTATTCTCATCCAATTGATAATTTTTTTGAGTGCCTTGAATACTGTGGTCTGGTGTGGACTTGGCTTTTTCTGTTGGATACCACTGTATTTTTGCGTGTCAGGCAACTGGATTCTCACCGATATACTAGAGTGTCTTAATGGCTTGATGGGCCAGCTTTGCTCAGACAAGCGGGGTTTCTCTGAAGAGATTTTGATGTCAGGAGGACTTACCACCGGGTTTTATGATGGGAAGAAACACATTGCACATGTCTCTGGTTGCGAAAAAGTTGGTTTTGAGTGTCACCTCTGCTTGGTTTCCAAATGGTGTTGTGTCGGCCACTGTGGAGGGAAACTTCGATCATTTAAAGTAATCTTAACCCCATTGTAGTTAATAAATGAACTATACATAACAAGTATGTAATTACTTTTGAATGCTATGGCGGCATTGTTGACGAGAACGTCCACACCACCATAGTATTCCTGGAAGTAGTCCCGTGCTGCACGCACACTCTCCGAGTCTGTGATCTCCAGTTGATGAAACGAAGGTTTCAAACCTTCCGCTTTCAGATTCTCTACTGCCGCTGTTCCTCGACCCACATCCCGGGAGGTCAGGTATACGTGCCCTGCGAACTCCTTGCACAGTGCACGCACAACCGCCAGACCGATACCCTTGTTGGAGCCGGTCACAAGCGCAACTTTAGGATTGGCCATCTGCACACATTTTCATTGCAGAAACGCATGAGAGACCAATTACCTATTTCCAGCTCGCCTACAACACCACAAACACCGTGACAAGCTTAAATACATAACATTGTAATGAATGCGTTCAAATTCTTACGAACTGCTTAATACAACTACATATGGACCATTTTGTAGCCTATTGTGTAAACATGTCAGACTTGGCATAAAATGTGTAAAGCACAGTGTACATCAGTTAACATTACTACTAGCCTACTTACCACATCAAGGAGTGATCTTTATTGCTAGCGCACTTTTACTTCTGCAGAGCCTGCTGATGGTGATGTAATTGCGGCGCATTCTACTGCGCAGAACCGGAAAAACTATGTTAATGACATCACATCCAAGACACTAGCAGGCAACGTGCCTGAAAACTGTCCAAAATAAACTGAAATATTTCGGCAAAAGTGTGTGCGGACTTGTATATATCATAGGTAGCGAATACCGTCTGCAAGCTACCGGATAAACAGACAACGGAATGGGGCACTTGGGAAGACGAGCAAGGAAGAAGAAAAAGAAAATGACTACTGAGAGTTGTAAGGTTCTGCTTTAATAAAGATAACAAACTGATGTTTGCTTTGCAGTCACAACACGGAAAGTGACACTTGATTTAGTAAGCAATCTGTTTTTTTTCTTAGTGACCCTTTGTCATGAATCTCGGTTTGTGGAGCTGCGGAGATGGCTGAAAGAGAGAGGTTTCAAATCTAAACTCCTTATCCCAGCGCACTTCAGCGGTATTCACCTTCTTCCATATTCAACTTAATGTGGTTGTTTTATGTGCCTTATTTCATGACATTTATGTTATGACGTAAGCAGTGTTTCCTGTATGGTTTTCTAAGATACTGGAAGGGGACTAATGGCCACTTCTCCCATCAAGGTGATGTGCAATTTCTCCGTTTCTATCAAGCAGTTTTTAAATACTCAATTTGTCCCCAGATGTCTCATATAACCTTTGATCTCACACTTGTCTCCAGGTCAATGATATGCTGATTTCCTTGCCTGAGCGCTGCCTGTTGACCACCAGCACTGTTCTCAGGAGCTACTTGGGAGAATACATAAAGAGGTGCAGTAGTCGATAGCCATCAAAGTAGGACTGTAGTAGTCAGTGTTTCAGCTGATATTGATGCAACTTGCACTGATTGAAATTTGTGTCCATGATAAAATCTGTTCTCTTTGTCTACTTGTACTGTACAACATTGCATTGTTTTAAGCAGTGAGAGTCTTAATAGTGGTCTGATGTCTGTTTGATCAAATAAAGATATTAGTGACTCATGAGATACTTTTAAACTGCCTCTCCCTCAAGTTCATGCCATTGTGTTTCTCTCACACTCAGAAAAGAAAACCCCTTTTGCCTTTGTGCGGTCTTTGTCCATGCGCTGTGGTCCTTTCACAGGTGGAAGCCTCCAGTGTCTCCTGTGCTCGCTCTCTGTGCCTTCCTGATTGCTGAAAGGCATGCTGGGAGTTTGTCCAAGTGGAAGCCCTACATCGACGTTCTGCCTCAAGCCTACAACTGCCCTGCCTACTTCTCTGATGAGGTCATCAACCTGTTGCCTTCTGGGCTGAGGGCCAAAGCTCAGGACCAGAAGGAGAGAGTCTGGGAGCTTCATTCCTCCGCTGCTACCTTCTTTGCTTCTCTGCAACCGCTCCTCCAAGAGCCAGTAGTGACTGTGTTTTCCCATGATGCATTGCGGTGGGCATGGTGCAGTGTGAACACACGGACCGTGTACATGAGGCACCCCCAGAGCCCTCACCTCTCCACAGAACTGGATGTTTATGCACTGGCTCCTTACCTGGATCTGCTCAACCACTGTCCCAAAGTACAGGTGGGGTGAGCAATCAGAGCATCCTTATTTAGAATACCAGCATTAGAAAATTATAAAGTCTCATGTTTGAGGTTATTACTTGTGTAAGTTTGAGGGTTTACCCTTGTAGTAGCCAAACCTGTGTTTTTGGTTCATTTATCATGTTTATAACCAATCAGGGCACTCACCTTTACACATCTGTAGTGCAGTCTGTGGTGTTGGTTCAGAAATCCTGCTCTTTCCCCAGGTTACAGCTGAGTTCAGTCAGGCAAACAGGTGCTACGAGATCAGGAGTGTTCAGGGATGCAGGAAGTTCAACCAGGCCTTCATCTGCTACGGACCACACGACAACCAGCGACTGCTTTTAGAATATGGCTTTGTTGCCCCCAGCAATCCACATGCTGTGGTTTATGTCGACCTCGGTGAGCCTGTACATAATTCATCATACCAGAAATATCAGAACAGATCCATCGTTGCACTAAAGTCTTCACACAATTGCGCTCTGGGCTGCGGTGGTGATTGAAAGCATAGACAGTGTGATTTCATCCATTGGACAATTTAGGATTTCAATGTAACTGTAAAACAAAGACCTATAAATGTATTGAAGGTAGCTGCGTATGTGTATGTCCATTACAAAATTAGCTTTAACCTTTAACTCTCCCTCTGGGATTGAATGAAGAAGCATAGCTGGCAGTTATAAACAGTAATCAGATGCTTGTGTAATACGCCATTAATAGTGGCTTATACACTTTCATTTGTCTGTGTCATAACATTTCTAACATTTCCTTGCTGTGCCCTTGTTGACAACTGACGTAGTATTCTTAGGCTCTGGCTAGGCAGAATAGATGACATTCTAACCTACAACTGAATGTGCATCGGTAACATCAGATCTTACAACATTTAAAACTCCAATGTTCTCCAGGTACTCTGAAGCTGTGCTTCAATGACTGGGACAAACAGCTGCCACAGAAACTTCTCTTCCTGAAGGAGCATGACTTTCTCATGTAAGTGCACCCTGTGTGTTATGCGTTATTTCTCACAGGTGTCTACTTTTCTAAGTAATTATGCCCCAGCTCTGAATGTCCTGTCTCTTTACTTGTGTCTTTCGTGTCTGATTAGGAACTTGACCTTTGGCCTGGATGGACCCTCCTGGAGACTGATGACCGCCCTCAGGCTTCTCTCCCTTAAGCCAGAGCAATAGTAAGACCATCAACACCTTTGAAGAAATATTTGTAGTGTAAAAAAATGTTTGTACACACTTTGTAGTTTTGTAGTTCTTAGCAGGTCTTTTGAAATGTGTCGCTTTTTGAGCACTGACAAGAATCAGCCAGTTTTCAGTTTTCATCAGTTTTCTTGGTACCTCTGATTCAACAAAAAGAAGACAAAAACTAAATTCTGTGATTTAAACCCTTTTAACCTTCTGTCCCTTTGTAAGCGCAGAACTTTCAAATATCTCTCCAGTATAAGACCTGGATATGACTGAATGATTTTTAATCTATTTATATTTAGCATCTGAAGCTGAAATGCATAGGTCGCGGTAACTTGAATTGCTTATATTGAAGTGAACTAAAGTTATATCCTCATATAGGTGTCTAAAGAGGCCTTGGTAAAAGTGAACTTCAAAGTAAATTTGCAGACAGATATATGATATAGTGGACCAACATAGTTTCCATTTTTATTGCATAATCATTGTAGATTTAATGTGAATGAATGAATGAATTAATGGATTAGAAAGCTGAAACTGTCCTCTCTGTTCACAGTGCATGCTGGAAAACTGTCCTCTTGGGGGCGGCAGTGAGCAAGGATAGAGAGGAGTGGACTACTCAAACAGCTCTCATGCTCTGCAAGATCCTTTTGGGGGAAAGCAGCATGGCTTTAGAGAGGGTGAGTTGGCCTCTTTCAGATGTTTTTCATACATGAGCATCGACTCATGTCTCGTAAGTCTCTTATATGTGGCTTCTGTCCCCCACAGCTATCCCACCTTAAACAAGGGGCAGGCTCCTCCATGACTGAGCAGTTGTCTGTGGTGGAATTCCTTCGCCGCGAGGAACAGGCGATTCTGGGGCATTCACAGGAACTTCTGGGTCTCTAACAGCAACCGTTGCCATGCCAATCGAGCTCCGCATAAAAACCATGCGGGCTAAGGGTACAAACTGGCTACCAACTCTGTGCGTGTTGTTGCAAATCTTGGGCCTTGTCCCTTTGCCAAGCCATGAGGGCATGAATATGGCTCCCTTGGCACAAGACTTTTCCAATTCAACAAAGTGCCCAGGGAATCCAGGGCGTACAGGCAGGCCAAGGCACTTTCTCTCAGGCAGTGAAAGGCTACACTGTGCTGGCAAAGACCTGCCCTTTCCTCCCCACCAGTTGAGCATATGCTTGTCAAGATGAGGAGGAGGCTGCATAGATGTGGAAATATAGGCTATGTATGAAGAGGAAGAAAAAAACCGACACGCTTATACAGTCGTGAGAGTGCCAGCCCAGTATGTGGGTGTCTGTTAATGAAACCAGTGGGGACAATCTGTTGTGCTAATTTGTGCTAACATGAGCCATATCAAGGTAAAGTCAGGAGGTTGTTTTCCATGGGGAAGGAAAATGTGGGTTATCCGGATTTTCTGTGTTATACTCTAAGGAACAGAGCAGAAATGTAACCTGTTTTCTACCCTCGAGAAACTTGAGAACACTGAAGGAACACTGAGGATTGCCATTGTAATGTACTATCACTTTTATATTAAATGAAGAGCTTGTCATTTCAAAAACAATTTGTAATGTTTAATAATTATACAAATATAACTTGATTAATAACATTTAACAGGACATTGACTGACAGGATCCATTAAATAAATGGAAACATTGTGTAAATTAAAAATAATGTCTATGCAGGAAATGTAAAGACCCTGTTTCTCAGAAATGCTGGGAAGTGTAATTCTTTACAGTTGGACCACCACTCTTTTCCTCACTTGCCTCTTCTGAACCATCTCCATGGATACAGTGGCCTCGTACAAAGGCACTGGGTCCTCCAATAAAGGTCTAAAACACACAAATGTAGGATATAATCACATTATCACATATCATTAAACAAATGTGGTGGTATAGGTGACATATTCACTGAGCCAAAAGCTACCTGAATGTTCCAGTAGAAAGCTTTTCCATTACATCTCTTAGGATGTCTGAGAAGGTAAGGAAGGCTTAGGAAAACACTGAGAAATGACTGTTGACAAATGTTTTCACTCTGAAGTATCAGCTTTGATGAGACACCTGAAGGTGTACTATCATCGCAAATCTTGACCCAGAATGTGTACAAGTGACAAGAAACATGGAAACTGTTACTGTTACTTTCTGAAACTGAAGTGTGCTTCCCTGAGGGTTAGGGCTGCTTCCCATTACACTCCATTATATCCTCATGTAGGGACTCAAGTCAAAGGATACGAAGGTATCGACCCTGGCGAGCAGTGGAGGCTATCCATACCTCGTCGTTCAGGAAGGACAAAGACGCAGCCTTAAGGAAGAGACTGTGAGCATCAGGAGGGTCCAGCTGTGAAGGTATGTGTAGGGACAGCTGTTATTCCATACATTAGAATACATCAACAGGACCAGCAATGCAGACAAAGTGAATACAAAGAACTAAAATACAAACAAGTCGGAACATGTACAGATTAGGGCTGAACGATTTGGGAAAATAATCTAATTGCGATTTTTTACCAAAATATTGCGATTGCGATTTAATATGCGATTTTTTTTTTTATCCTCTTTTTATCCTCCCAACAAAACGTAATGAATGATTTAAATATGACCAACACAATATTAGATACATTTAGTGTAAAATATTCTTTCCCACATTTTACATTTTTATTTAACTGCTCATTACAGAAACAAGAACAACAAATCGGTGGCTTTGCCACTGTGCATTTAAGTAATTTAAAAAAAGTGATTTTAAGTATAAACACTAAGCATGCCCTTTGCAAACACTGTGTGCAAAATGTACCATCTTAAAAAAAAAAAAAAATTTTTTTTTATTTTTTTAGACCACGTTTTTTAATCGCGAACGTTGCGGTTAGAAAATCGCGTTCTATCATATCGCGATTAAATCGCAAATGCAATTAATCGTTCAGCCCTAGTACAGATACAAACAAGTACAAACAATTTGAATGTTTCAAAGCAGCATCTCTCTGGGATCTCCCCATACCTGTAGGTTGTCTTCCATGGTCACCCAGTGACCTCCAACTCCTAGCAAGGTGATGATGTCATGCTTGTGAGGAAGTTGCTGATGTGACTCGGGCTGCTCGTCATAAAGCTTCACTAGTGTACCACATGAGAGAAACAGAAATAGTGAGCGGGTCTGATGTGCATTCTATTTCTAGTCTACTGTAAATGTAATTAAGGTGACTTGGGGGAAATATTGCACTGGAGAGGTTTTTTTTGGCCATTTTTAATATGCATACAATAGGGGATGAAATGTGAGCTATTTGACAAGCTATTTGGGGTGTTCATGAACATTACGAAGACTATGGAAGAGTGTTACCCCCAGCATCAATGACTATGTCCACTCCCAACCCTCCTGTCTCCTCAAGGCATGACTCGACCATATCCACCTTGGCATCCCACACACCAATCACACGGGCTAGGGGAAAAAAAGAAGACATAAAAGTAAATTGTTAATTGCAGTCCTTTGGTCTGTCCATTAGCGTACCTATGTCAGTTATCGGACAGTGTCAAACATCGGCCATTCTGTTAAACAATCAAAATGCTAAGTTTAATAATGGATGAACAATCTATAACTTCAGTTTAATAATGGATTCACATGACAACGCGAACGTTTGCCGATAACACACGCCGTCCGATAATTAACACCGTTACGATACAGTGTCTCTGTCCCAGCCTCCACTAAAACAAGGACGCGAACATGCTAAGCCACTACATGCCCACATCTAAGTGAACACTAAGGAAGGTAAAGTAAGGTATATAAAAAAAGGTTGGTGGGATGGATGTTTTTCCATTAGCTCAAAGGATCAGGCTCATGACAATGTCACGGATTAACAGACGGAATTGGCTCTGAATTTCCGACTTACCCAGCAAAGACTCCCTTGTGCCTTGGACATGAGCCAAGCCAGCAGAGCAGAGAGAGTGGACAGACAAGACAGAGTTAGCAAAAGCGGAGGAGTCGAGACAGACTCCGTACAGATAGAACGCCTCACTGTTCGCCCCAGGGGAAAATAGAGGGTGTGATTGATTATGCCCAAAACTAACCAGACGCCCTTCTGCTTGATCCCATACCCCCCCACCCCCCACCCCTGCTTGCACTCGTCATTGTGTTGTGTAGCCCTCCTCACCCACACTAGGCCTCAACTGTTCAAGAAACTTCTGGTCGTCTGGGGAATGGGCTGTTGCCAGGACCTTCACCCCATGGTAATGGGCCAACTGAATAGATAGAACACCAAAGGGCTGTGGACAAACAGACAGGGGACACATACAACAGACAACAGACAATTATTACATCATATTTGATATCTTGGAAAATTCCCATGGGAGGACCAAGTCGATTAAGTTCACTTTCTGTCCCTGAGTAACTTGTCACAATATCAATGACTTTTACAATTGTTACTACTACTTATTATTATTATTATTATTATTTATATATTTAATGTAGTAGGTACAGCAGTGCAAAGTATAGCCAAGGGACAGAATGCTCTAAATTACTGCTTTAAAGATCTTCAGTAAGCGAACCCATGATATTGATGCCACAGACTGAGCTACAGAATCACAGCATCACTGGATCCTGTTTTCTTTAGCTTGTGTTAAACACCTACCTAGCCATGTGATGGACTCTACTGCCACTAATCATCACTGCTAGTTAAAACGAGGAGGACTTACACTGGCTCCGTCCAGGACCAGCAGCGTCTGACCGACAGCCATGTGGGCCAGAGTATGAAGCGCAGTGTAGGCCCTGAGCCCATCACGGACCGCCCCTGCAGCTGACACCCAGCTCACTTTCTCAGGCTTTGGGACTGCAGAGGAACAGCACAGACATATAAGTAAAAATGTATCTTTTTTTTATATTTTAAGAAAGGAGAGTTTATTACTTAGTTGTTGATTCCAAATTGACATAATACGCATAACAATTTAAAATACAGGATACAAGGCTGTCATAGCAAAGGGAAATACATCTCAGTGTACTGCAGAATACTAAATTGTGATTGGTTGAATGAGGTGCTCAGAGGCTAATTGCTTCTTAATATACCACTGAACTGAGTAGCTGACTTCTGTCACAGGCAACAGGAGTGAAATGCCTATTCACAATCATCCTTTTGATACATAATAATAGCCCTATGACATCGTCTGAGGCTTTTTTGGCAGTGTATCAATCTATATTTAGCTTTATCGTGGCAATGGCACATCTGTGCCACAAACAAAGCTGATACAAAACAGCCAAGCTACTATACCTGGTTGTAAAGACAACAGTGCTTATGAATCATACTGAAATGCAAGCACTTCGTATGTTTGAGTCATATATTTATTTCCTGAAGAACTGGCTAATTACTAATTAGTAATATATAGGAGAGCATGAAGCTTATGCACTGAAGAGGCCGTTGGTGCCACTAATGTTAAAAGCCACTTACCCAGTAGCTGCTCATGAAAGAGGACGGTACTGCATAAACCAGATATTTCAGTATCCAATGGAAGAATACCTGCCATTGATGAAGTGTCTGGTATTAGCTTGCTTCAAAAAACTAAAATGTTGATTCTTCATAAAAGCAATCATCTGTTCTTCAGAAGTTCTGGTCTTACCTACAACCTCATCATCAGGTTGGAAAAAAGTCACCTTGGGCCCAACTATAGAAAGAGAAACATCCATTCACACTCAGTCAGAAAGCAGTAACTTTTCATGTTTTCTTGATGCACTGAGTTCATCCCTTATATATTTAATGTCAGTGTAACTTTGACAAATACAGTAAAGATGGTTTATAACCTTGACAAACAGTCCCCACAATCTCCCTTCCTACTGGGGCTGTGTCCCTCTGCAACTTCAAGTCATTAAAAATCTGGTAGACAAGGACAAAAAGCAAAAATATTAGACATGGTTACACCCTTACTATTGACCAGGCCTTCTGTATCCTTGTTTACTTGATACACAGCGTTCCTTTCTTTCCCTGTGTACATAATCCTCTAGGACGTGTGTGGAAAAGACTGGTCTTGTGATACATATGTTTTCTTTTATAGAGAAAACTATTTGAAAAAACATCTTTGGCCCAGCATCTTCTCGCTACTAAGAAAAGCCACCATCAGTCAAACTCACCCTCACATCCACTGGACTAAGGGCACAGCTTTTCACTTGAACCTTGACCTGGTGGTTACCGATGGTAGTAGGCGCATCCTTTGTCATGAGGGGGATTAAAGAGAAATTAACATTTTGTCAATAATGTCTAACTGGCTCAAACTGCTGCAAAGATGACGTGTTGAAGCTTCTCACCGTTTCCTGAATAAAAAACTTCACTTCTTCCGAGTCATTTAACCTGCAATACAGTCCTTTCATACTGACGTTCGGATTTCCAGGCACTTCTGATGTCTACAACGATGAGGCATAATCAGAATTTACACACCTAAAAACTACGTCCAAACAAGCTACCAAAAGTGTTAATGAAACTCCTCCATTGCCTGGTGGTAATAACAGTGGCATAGACAACGTTAATAGCTAGATTACATTAACTTAATTGCAATGCAAAACATCAATTCAATATGATTACATTCCAAACATTAAAACACATAAACAAATAGGCCAACACTGGCATTAGGGCATTTGTTGTCATCAAATAAATCTATTAGGCTACTGACAGAATTCGGTTAGTTTATTGTAACTGTAATCTAATAAACAAGCAATGTTAGCATTGACGTTATTCATTTAGCTTCGGTCATTTACCACTTAACTGCGGAGGTCCTGCACACAATAATGTTATCGCTTCGGTGCAACCTGTCTAGCATAGACTTTCTATGCTATCTTAAAACCAGATAACTTTGGGCTGAGAGAAGCTTTAAAATCAATGCATAACAAACCAAACTGTTTTGTTAAAGGACACACACAGATATATGTCCACAGCTCAAGAATTTCACGAATGCATATCCTTGTTTCCTGTATTTCGCTCCATCACAAGCTTGCGCATATGACGTTAGAGGCACTCTCTCGCGATATTCTGCAATTCCAACTTGCGTAGCAATCGAGCAGTCCGGCGGGTGCATGGGAGAAACGGGGAGTAAAATAAAGCTGGAAAATACTTCATGAATTAAAGGGATCTGTGCTTTTGTGTGAAGTATTTCAACGGTTTTCGTGCAAATAACTGATCAGAAATGGAAAATGAACGATGAGGTAAGATAACTGTGACCCAAGTTTGTTTTTTGTCCGATTGTCCTTTTTGACAAGCCCGTTGTCGTTGAGAGGAGGAATTTTCTCCCTTGCTGGAGAGCTTTCGTTGTCGGAGGTAGTGTTAGCTTGCTGTCTAGCTAACTGTTGACTGGCTTCTCAAGCTTAACAGAGTAACATTAGCATGCAGTATAGCTACTGAGGGAATTCGCAAGACAACCACACCTTCACGTTCACGCATTTCAGTAAAGCTGTACAATTCGTGTGAGATGGTAGAATATCATGGAGTGTATATTTGTTCTTTTGCTGTGTCAGGTTAAAATATTAGCAGGCTAAGCTAAAATTAGCTAACGTTAGTTAGCAAACCTTTTTAACAATTCATAGCGGTGTAACGTTAATAGACATAAGCATTGGCTTGTACTGTATCTTAATATTACTCAAAGGCAGTTGGCTGCTTTGCAAAATCATGCAACCTCTTATGGAGCCTGTAATATGTAATTGACACACCAAATATTTTGATCAACATTACATGCATTCAATCTGTGCGCTGAATAGCTAGATTGACCATCGATGATGCCGATGCTAGCCAGCTAGCTTTGACTGGAACATAGCTTGCAGGGGCTCGGTTAGTGATAAGAGGACAACACCAGTAGTGGCTAGGTTATTGTGGTGTTTGCGTATTTCATTGCTGTCATTCAAGCAATGTATAATTTTAATAAATTCAGGGAATAACTAATTTATCCAGCTAACACTGGGTAGTATGATAGCTAGTCAATTCATTAGACAGATTAGATGCCGGTGCCCCCTTGTCGCTGCCTCTACTTATTCTTTAGTGAAATCATTATTTGAAAGCATGCAATGCACTACACGTAACCAAACCTCACCACTATGCAAAGCAAGGTAGGGTAGGTAACGTATACACACAGGTTGTCTCCCGCTCGTTCTGGGCTGGGGTAACCGGTCTGCTGCCGCGCAGAGGAGTTGGCACTCCCTGTCACGGGAGATTGCTCAGAAGTATGGTCATTGCTGTACCAGCACAGATTTCCGAGTACACTGTTTACGCAAAAACGGCGTCACGGTGCTATACTGTGTAGATAGCCTGGCAAAAAAGGTTGTGCGGACTTGAACCACATACAAAGACGTGAGTTCGTATGTAATTGGATTACGAGTTACTGTGGAGACCAAAGTTTTCCGCTTATCGCGGAACCTTACAGAGCGCAGATAAGTTGTCGAGCTTTGCAGACTGACCTCTCTCGTCCTTGTGATTGAAGAACAGAGGTAAACACATATATGGGCCCTATATCTTTGTATCTATTTTTTTCAGAGGCTGCTCAGACATAATTTTTGTGTAAAGGTAAAGATTGGCTACATTTCAGCAGGTTTTTGGTAGTGTAGTGATGTGTGTTGTATTTGTGTACAATACAAAACAAATGCAGTGATTCAGCAAGGTATTGGCAGTTTTAAGTGCAGACATTTTAAATCTAGCTGGGTTCAGAGACCTTTCTTTCTCTTACACTTACAAGCATGCACACTAACACACTGTCCTTCACTTACTCTCACTCCACTCTCCTGACCGCTCACTCTGTGACTTTAACCTTCAAGCAGCCTTGCCGTAACATTCTCAGAACTTTGCTGCAAGGCCTGAAGCTGTCAGATCCGATCTGATGAAGGCTTGGTTAACTTGCAACAGGAAAACACAACAGGGAGACAATTTGTGTCTGCCCCTCCGCTTGCTTTTAATAATTACCAGCACGTCTTCTGTTTCATGTGGACCCCCACTGGTGTGTAATCTGTCTTTCCATACCTCTCTCTCTCACGCTCATGAAGCTGTCTCTCCCTACCTCTCTCACGCTCATGAAGCTGTCTCTCCATACCTCTCTCTCTCTCACGCTCATGAAGCCGTCTCTCCCTCTCTCTCACGCTCATGAAGCTGTCTCTCCCTACCTCTCTCACGCTCATGAAGCTGTCTCTCCCTACCTTTCTCCTCTCACATTCATGAAGCTGGGCTCCATTGCTTGACCCACACCTCTGCCTCGCTACTCAGACTTGAGCAAAAAGTAAACAGCACAACAGAGTTAAGTCGACTTCAATTGGTTGTCACAGAGTGTGTATGTGTGTGTGTTTGTGAGCGCCGATGATCATTATGTACATGCCAATATTTGCACTGCACACCACTTTTGGTGGGCCTAAATGTTGTGCTGATAGCCTTTCTGAATGTCCTTGGAGAAACTGAATCTCTGTGGTGCCCACTTGAGGGGACATCTTTTAGAATCTTCTGCTTTCTAGTAATCCATTCGGGTATCAAGTGCCTGGATGGCAGCTGGCCCAAGAAGCATACAGTCTTCCACTGTTTTCTGTGTGACCGAGAGAAGAGAACGAGTGAGATGGTACTGAAGGGACCGACATTTGATAATTAGTTTAATAGATATATCCCATAGGCAATAATTCAATATATCTGACCTACTGGTCATTTTAGTATTATTATTCTAAGTTTCTCATGTGTATTCTGTTCCCGGCCTAGGTGTGAGAAAAGCCGTCACAGCCCCCCCCCCCCCCCCCCCCTGACTAGAAGCAGATACTAATTAGCATTTAGGTATCCACCCATCCTTTGCTTTCCCAGAGTTTAAAAGACTGTGATTTTCAAGAGACAGTCAGTGAAGGAGATTTAGGTTAACACACTCAGTGAAATCTGGTTCTCTCTTCCTCCTCTGGTGTGCACCATTGAAAGAATAAAAACCTGGACTTGGTTTTTCATCACAATCTGACTGAGTCTCCGATACATTTGGGATATAGAAATAATTCCTTTCAGTACACTGTCATGGTGGTACATTGAGTGAGTGAGATGGTGCACTGTCATGGTGGTACAGGTCATACGAATCTATCGCTTAATTTAATTATAATTGTCATATGGATTTGCTATTAAGTGATTTCTCCTTGTTTGTACTCATTTTTATGCACTGATATCTTGGTATATTATAAACTGTCTCACTGTGTTTTAGATCAGGCCTTGGTTTGATGGGAATACTGCAGTGTGTATGTGTATGCATGTTTTGGGACATCTTTGTGTGTGTGTGTGTGTGTGTGTGTGTGTGATAGAGAAGTGGGAGCTAATAATAACCCTTTGCACTTGTCTGCTGTCCTGAGCTTCATTCTGTTGTCCTCATCACCTGATTGCTTGTCTCTTTCCCTCTCTTCCTCCCTCTTTCTCTCACTTACACACACACACACACACACACACACACACACACACACTCACTGCCCTCTCGATGACCACTCATCACTGTCTCCTTTCCTTATGTTCATCATCTGACAGCTCCCTTGGGTTGAGATAACAGTGTGGGCCGTCTGCTCTGCTCTCACCAAACACACGTCACTGTTTCAAGTACCTTAGAGTGGCACACAACACACCCATCAGTGTGTAAAGGTACACAGATGAGAGAGCAACATTTTGGGTACAAAGTCAAAGTGGGGTATTTGCTCAGGAATCGGCCACAATGAAGTCTCTCTCTACGGTATCTTTTAGCAAACAGGCTAACCCCTCAGCAACCTTAGAGGCATCTAAGCAGTTTGCTGGGCTGTTTCTGAAACACACACAAGTAGGGCTACACACAAATGAAAACAATGTCACACCAGCTGTAAGCTGGCTGCTCAGAACTGTGCTCAGGCTTTAAAAAAAAAAAATGGTTTTAACGGTAACATCCTCAAATTAATTCTGATGTTAGGTAGTCATGATGTGAAGGAGAGATGAACACACCTATGATTCCCACTGGCTGCCCAGGCTGTTAACTGTGTAGCTTTACGCTCTGGGTTTCAAATGAAAGAACGCTTTCTTACAGTTGGACAGCGCAAAATCCATATGGCTGAAAACACATCAGTTAGCAAGCTAGCCAGCTTTTGTCAGTGCCAACTGTGTCGTCACTGGTGTTTGCAAAGCAGTTGTGCTGACCGTTAGTTACTTAGTGTGCTAGTTTTAGACAACAACTCTGACGTCCCTCTTTGAATATGTGTTTGTTACGCAAGGAGCTCATGGTTGAGTTGGTATTGCTGTGTGATGCTCGTGTTGTAATTGTCTCTGTTCTTCCCAGGGTGTCATTAGGTGAGTAAGCAACAGAGACGGAGAGAGTGCAGCCGTTAGATTTTCACTGTGCCATAAGGAAGCGTGAACTCCACAGCCAGCATAACGGAGTGAATTTAGGTTAATGAGAGCTCCGAATGGCGCCCCAGAGCTCTACTGGAATGCTGAGCGACAGAGAACATGAGCTCAAACAAGAACCAGGCGGAACACCAGGGAGGAAGTGTGGAACAGTGGCGTCATTGGCGACAGAGCAGGAATAGGAATGGAGTGACGTTTTGGATTCTCTTGCTGAAGGCTTTGATGGATGATCGAGGGTTTGTTGGTGGCACACATTAGAAGTCTGTTTTCTGTTTTCAGCCCTGAGCTGGTTCTGTGCCAGCGAAGTGACTGTCTAATGCCAACCTTGGGCAGTGTGTCACTCTTCTGCAGCACTCCAGTATGCTGCTGGTTTACTGTTTGATGAGTGTCATAGAGCGTGACTACATATTCAAATCACCATCACCCTTTGGCCCTACATGGAGCTTAACATATAACCCCTATAAAAACATGTACACAAAGACATACACACACACACACACACATCTACACATCTTACACATCTGCTCCTAGCTTGCTTTTGGCTCAGTCTCGGTCCATGTTGAACTAATCCTCCATCACAGTACTGCACTTACTCAGGCACGCGTGGGCTGGCAGGTCGTTTGCCTCAGTCGCTCGCAAATGCGAGCGCACACACACACACACACACACACACACACACACACACACACACACACACACACACACACATTGAGAACACCAGCCACCAGTACTTATACACAAATGCACACTTACATAGACGACCAGCCACCAGTGCACACACACAAATACAGACAGTTTGTAATGTATTTATTATACACAAAACCTTTTCTGACAGACCTATACAGAGGCCTTTACACTGTCGACTGCAGCAGCAATGCAGAGAGGCAAGTTCACACAACACCATCACCTCAGAGAAACATACACACTCCCCACCGAAACTACCAGTTCTCACTCACACTTTTACAGAGAGTTTCACTAGACTAGCAGCCGTGGCAAGAAACGCTTGCTCAAATTCTGGTGTGAGTGACCTCCTCCCATTTCCAAACTGTTTGCATTTTACAGCAGAAGCGGAATAACAAAAAAAGCTAACATTGCACTTGGTCAAAGTTCAGGCGCACAACTCTGGTTTGTCTTCTCTTAAGGCTATAAACAGTTCAGTGTCCTGACTGTCGAGTAGCGTAGTCTCACTCTAGAGCAAGTTACAGCTTTGGTTCTAGGTTGGAAGGTTCTGCAGCTTTCTGACTGCTCTGTTCAGTCAGAATAGAATTCTTGGTGAAATGTCCATGACGCTGGCTGGATGGAATTCTCTTATTAGGTTCACTGGTTTGTGTTGCATAGCATAGCTTAGCATAGCACAGCACATCTCAGAGATGGGGAGGCCGTTCACACACTCAAACACGACCCACCACCCTAAACTTTTTGTCCCCCGGTGTGGCAGACAAA